>NW_017137177.1:12109-12866 GCF_001652005.2 Ceratina calcarata | reverse complement strand
TACTTCACTTGGGAAAAAATAATTTATGCATTATTATTTGTACATTTGTCCAAAAGCAGTCAAAATGACTTCCTTGGGCAATCTAGTGTTAAAGTCGTGTGCCTAACGAATTTTCAAACTCGATTTTCTCGAAAATGACGTCTCGTATGAAAAACCTATGTTTCTTGTTTTCGACTAGATTTTACGTAAGGAATCAACCCCTTGCTGGTTGGAGCACGATTTCGCAAACACACTGTATATTAATAATCAGAATTAATGACAAAACATTATAAATCTGTGTTTTGACAGTACTATCATTCTAGTCGGTTTGCCAATAGTATAAATGAACGTTTATAGTTGTGGTTGTGACAGTCGGAAAATGACAAACGATCTTGTAACACAATCACTTACACTGGCATGGGCTCCCCTTTTCTAGGCATGTTTGAGATAGATGTCATATTCTCCGGCCGTGCGATGCTGATTTGGAACTTGGCTTTCAACGCAGGCTCATCGAAGCAGGGAAAAGCGCGTCGCGCATCCGTCGGTTGGAATTGCGTTGTGGCGATCCATCTGTAACCACGAAATTGTACGATTGAAGGTGAAAATGAGATAAAATGTGTCTTATTTTGTGTATTCTAATCTGATGAGGTATCAAGCTGTTTCTGATGGCAAAATATCAGTAAATGTATAAGAGTACTAAAAACTAATTTCTCGATTTTTTACACTTCTACCCTTAAGGTGGGAAAAGGGTGCAATACATGATGTTCTTTGTATTGCA
>NW_017137177.1:11349-11775 GCF_001652005.2 Ceratina calcarata | reverse complement strand
TCAGAACATAGTGAGTATCGATTTTCAGTTAAATTTTTTATCTTAAATAAATTATTTTTTATTTTTTAGAGTTAGAAGTCTGCAGAATTCACTGCCAAAAATTTGTGATAAGAAAGTACTTATAAACAATATAACAAACTCTATCAATTTTCATTGTTTAGAAATTAATTGAACGTTAACAAGTAAACATTTTTCATCTAAAATCATTGTTCTTTCGACGTCTGATTTCTTTTTAATTATAGGAAATGCGTTTTTCTAAGGTACATAAACTTTTGGAATTGACTGTATAGCCAATACATTCTTAATTCGTTTCCCTGAATCGCATAGGATACAGCCATCTAAAACGATTCCCGACCAACTTGACACGCGTTCATGCAGAAATTAAATTAGTGTAAGTGCTGTTCATTGTCTGCTCAAGGTTGAAAG
>NW_017137177.1:6052-10136 GCF_001652005.2 Ceratina calcarata | reverse complement strand
GAATGAAGTTGATTGTTTCAATATTAAAAAGGTTGTTTTGTGGTGAAGTGTGCCCAAATATTAATGAGGGCCACTGTTTTTGAATTAATTTAAAAATTTTGACATCATCACATAAGAAAGCCATTATGTTAATTTTTCATTCGATATTGTCTGTTTTTGTACAGAACATACAATTTTGTACAAAAACTTACTAAATGATTTTTGCAAAATATTTTCATTGTCCCTCAAGTCAATTTTCTTCACGTCGATTAAAATTTTTCATCAAAAGATTCGCCATTGTGCCCTCCAGGGTGCTGGAATACCCATCAAGACGACTCGCCTGACTTCCTTGCCTCTCGGTTACAGGTTTGCACATGATATGACCCAGTCCCGCGAGGTTTTGGCAATGATGGACGCGCACACGACAACGTTCGGACGTAAAAGGGGTTGCACGGTGTCGCCCTGCGGCGCATTCCTTTTGGCCGCCGCCTTCATCATATCGCTGGTAGTGACCGGGCTGCTGGTCTATCATCTCGCGCCGTGCCTCGAGGAGAAATGCGCCGGTGATCTAAGCAGCCCGGCGTTCGAGGCCCGCGGCGTGTTCACTGGGAACGCGTTCGGCAAGAAACGGCTCGACGTACGGCTACCGAGATCCGTAGTTCCCGACTTGTACGAGCTCAGGCTGACACCGTTTATACAACCCGGAAACTTCACTTTCCATGGCGAGGTACGAAACGCTTCTTCTTCCTCCCAGATTTTTTTGTATTCTCAGACGAGAACTTTCTCACCGACACGACCGTGACACGTGTCTGTTAACGTGAACGTCAAGTAAAAACTAGTTAGTCGAATCGGTTTCATAACAGCTCAGCGGAAACTGTCTTACTTCTTTCTGAAGCTTTTTATTTTCTGATAATAAAAAATGTAGACTTGTAAAAGCAAAGACTGAAATTCATTATTTCCTATAAAAGCAGTGAGGATAATTTAACTGGTGTTTTCAAGCTCTTTTCTTTGCACGAAATAAATGTTATTCGATAGCTTAATAACAGTGAATCTAATATCTCAGATTGTAAAATACAGATTTTCGTAGCAGGGTCATGGAATCTGTTATAATTGCTTCTGAGTCCGAGTCTCTTTATTTTCTGACAATGAGACTAAAAAATAAGTAGAGATTGAAATTGATTATTTTCTATAAAAATAGTGAGAATAACTTAATTGATCTTGTCAGACTCTTTTCTTTGCAAGAAGTAGAAAATATTCGATAGGTTGATAACATTTAATTTAATAAATATTTCAGATTACTATATCCAGGATAATTATGTTTGTTTAAAATAAACTATTTCGACGCCTCTTATTCGTATAATTTTAACTCGCGCGATAGTACAGCTAACCAAAACGATTCCCGACCAACTTGACACGCGCTCATGCAGAACTTAAATTAGTGTAAGTGCTGTTCATTGTCTGCTCGTGGTTGAGAGTTCAACAGATGTGAACAATTTTAACCTTTTCCGATTTAATCTAATTTATTTACTGAAATATATAAAAACCTATTTTAAATCATTAATTTTGAATTAAATATCTTGGACTTTGAACTAATCTTCAGACTTCAAAACCTAACGAACATAATCACAGAATAATGTAATATGGGATTTGTGGAATAATTCGTGTAACAATATTCGAACTCGAAGAAATTCAAATTAAAATCCTAGCTGAAAGCGTACTAAGTTGCAGTTCATCTCAGTCTTTGAATTTTTCTGACATTTGTCACTTTGGTTAAAGGAAAACTTTTATATTTCAAGTTCCACTGTACAGGCTTTGATGAAACACGACTTAAATTAAAGTTAGAGATCCGAGAAGTATAAATTAATTCCTGAGAAAGTGATAAAATCTTTGTTCTTTAAAATATTTTGTCTAGTCGTAATGAAAGTTGATGCTGCATAATGAAAATTTAATGTTTGCATATGTTCATTCCAACTGGGTCAGAAATTGTTTTGCGTAATTGTATTTTATCATGCTGAATGCAATGTTCCATTTTTTTTTCTTGTCTTACGATTATACTACTACGATACTCTTTAGCTTCGATGATAAGCTTCTTAGCTCACTGATCGTGTGTTGGAAGCAGACAAGTCGAAGAAGAATTTAAGGTTGAATGAGCCACAAAATCTGTGACAAAAATTTAACAGGCGTCATGGAAAGCTATTTATCAAGTATAAAAAAAATTGATATAGAGCTACATTTGAAGTGATAAACTTTTATATTTAGAGAAGTAAGGTTTGTAAAAGTTTTCGCTGTGTTTTTTTAAGTCATAGCCAATTTCTAACGTATAATTTCTAATATTATAATACACGGTTTTTTATAGAATTGAACTTAACTTACAACTGACTATAAATCCTATAATTCACATTTTTGCTTCCTTTTCATTGTCTATCTTAAATAACATTCTCAAAGTTAATATTACTTCAACTTTAAAATATTCTTGAAACATGTATTAACAATTGAATAAAAGTACCAAATTTGTTCATTGTTGCATCTATATTTCTTCATAAACGAAATCAAAATTTTGCCATTCAATATAAGAATTCAAGATATAACTTCTTCAATAGCAAAATTCCGAAATATCTAAAATTTCCTCAGTGCTTTATTTACAATTAACATTTAATTGTAGTTAAAATTTGAAAGCTTTGTCAATGGTACTGTTAATTTTTCAATACATATATCAATCTTAATTACAATTTTTCAATATATTTTATTAAACGTCGACATAAATTGAAACTAAAAAAAAGAAAGAAAATCGAAACTAGGTTGATTAAAGTGGTTTTCGAATAAAAGAAAAAACGAAGTAGGATAATTAATTAATTCGTTCCTCAAAATCGCATAGGGCATNTTCTGCAGACTTTTAATCATAAAAAATAAAATATTATGAACTTAAGATAAAAAATTTAACCAAAAATCAACACTCGACGACGAATTAATAATCAAACTAAAAAATATGAATTCCAAGAATGGTGGTGTTTAAATACGAACTTTACACAAAAGTTAAATACTTTTCCTTTTACACTCGTTTTTCAAGTTACATGAACTAATATTAAATACCTATTCATTTCCAAAATTAATCCTAGTTATACTTTCGTTTACTTTCCTAGTTCATTTCAATAGAATAGGGTGTACAGATAGTCTAGGACACCCTGTATATTAAATGTAATGTTTCAATCCACAATAAGTTTTAGAAATGACTAACTCGCCGCGTTCTAAACGGATCACAATCATCTGGCCGCTACTACTGCAAATATCGCTTGATAAAGCGGCTTAAATTCGCCGGCGTACGGATAGCTGTCACCTACAGTGGTACGTATTTAGAATGAAATTGCTGCTGGTAGGAGCGTTTACCTCGTTTGACCGTCGACCGTCGTGTACGAGCTTTTATAGAAGCCCTGCATGTAGTCGTTCAAAACACCGGAGAACTTCAGATACACCACGTATTGGCTGCCCTTCCTTAACGTGTCCGTGGTTCTAATCACATAGAACTGGCGTTCGATGTCGCTCGTCTGCTCAACGATTCGCAGGGCCTTATCTGTTCGGTTACTGCTGGCCAAGTACTCCTTAATATTCGTGAAACTGGTGTCGATTTTCAGGTCGACCGAGTGCAATGTCACGTTCTTCGTGTCCTCCGTAACGTTCACCAGAATTTTCACCTATATTAGAAAAAATAGGATGGTCAAAAGGCTAGAGTGGACAAGTGACTTTTCTGACATTTGCCGGTAAGTTTTTTATGTTTTTACTCTAATTCTCTTATCTCCTTTGATAATCTGCAGAGATGGAGAATAAAATTCAATATACCTTCTGTATTGGCTTATTTATCTATATATTAGGGTAAAATACCCATTTATCGTCATCTACCAACTGACATCCCAAACTGTTTTACTTATAATTACAAATAAACGTTATGAAATTATACACAGAGAAATGTTGCTTGCAATTAGTACTGGGAAAAGTAACAATACATTTGCTTTCTTCATGGATTTTTATAAGACGAACGAAAATTATTTTTTTATTCATGAATAATACATGAGTGAATGTAAAATAAATCAGTGTTTATTTCAACAACATT
>NW_017137177.1:2209-3935 GCF_001652005.2 Ceratina calcarata | reverse complement strand
CCGGAATCCGGCTCAGAGCCGGCGAGCGAAATTTTGGCGCCGAGCCCCTAAAAAACGGGGAAGCAGTATCGTAGCGCAAACTGCGAGGTATATAGGGAATAGCGTGTAAGAAAAAATATTGCTGGGTGTCGTTCAAGGGGCCCTGCTGGGTCCGAGAGCGGCGAACCGAGAGTGGGAGAAAAATCCGGCAGCGGAAAAGCAAGAGTGAGGGAAAATCCGCCAGCCGAAAAGGACAGTCGTATACGCTTTCCTTTTCCGCTGCCGGATTTTTCCCCACTCTTTCCTTTTCGGCTGGCGGATTTTCCCTCACTCTTGCTTTTCCGCTGCCGGATTTTTCTCCCACTCTCGGTTCGCCGCTCTCGGACCCAGCAGGGCCCCTTGAACGACACCCAGCAATATTTTTTCTTACACGCTATTCCCTATATACCTCGCAGTTTGCGCTACGATACTGCTTCCCCGTTTTTTAGGGGCTCGGCGCTAAAATTTCGCTCGCCGGCTCTGAGCCGGATTCCGGAGTCGGAAATCGCAATGGGAATAGGCCATAAGGCATGATTGATGATAAAGAATAGAAGTGACAGAATCAGAGTCTTCCTGGATAAATACTTTGAATTATTAATTATAATTTGAATTTCTTTTTAGAAATATACTTATTATATAATATACTTATTATATTATAACAAGTATAACTTCATATGTATATTATAATAAGTATAAAAATTATAATAAATTATTAATTCATCATCAATAATTAAAATGAAATAAATGAATAATAGAAGATTATTATTAAAATTACGTAAACTGAAGAAGTATTAACTAATCCTTGTCTATGATCACCTACATGCAAAGTTTACAAAATCTTTTAAACAAGAAAATGACAACCAAAAGATTATATAAATGAGATTATGTAAATCGATTCCGAGGTGGTCTCTTTAGAGTTCCTGTCACTTCATTCAATAAGAAGCATCGTTTTAGTGTGAGAAAAAAATAGCACTTTCAACTTTCTAATTCTCAATAAATCCAGATTTTATATACAGGGTGTCCCAGAAAAAATGTCAGAGCCGAAGATAGGTGATTCTGTAAGTGTTTCTGAACAACAATTTCCTTTGCCAGAATGCAAAATGAGGCATGGTTTTCAAATTATTAACGAAAAACATTGACCAATGAGAGTATGTGTAGGGTCCGTGCTAAGCCACGGCCGAACGCCATGATCTGAGCTAACCTATTCGTGGCTGGATGCGGGCCCTACGCGTGTTCTCATTGGTCAGTGTTTTTCGTTACTAATTCAAAAACCACGGCTCACTTTGCATTTTGGCAAAGAAAACTATTGTTCTGAAATACCTCCAGAATAACCCCTTTTCGGCTCTAATACTTTTTCTGGGATATCCTGTATGTATGAGGGACTCCAATGCACACAAAATATACAAAATGACAAACGCAAAATGTATAGTGTAATGTTTAAAAGATAAAAGAGATTTCTATTTAAAACACATTCATTGAACTGATGCTATAAATCAATACCTTCTGTTCATGTAATTTTAACTCTTATAAGAGTACATCATATAATTCTAACTCGATTGTGTATAAGCAACATGAATCTAGCAATAAAATTCCGATCCGAGATTCCATGCAATATGATTCTATTTACATTTTTATCATTGATTATGGAATCATATTGTACAGAATTTAAAGTAGGAATTTTTATTAAAGTATATTCATACTACATACA
>NW_017137177.1:0-679 GCF_001652005.2 Ceratina calcarata | reverse complement strand
ATATTTAAATATCTAACAATTGCCTAGGAAAATAATCTTCTAATATCTAAATAAGAAATTGAAGTGATTGGCCTAATATTAAAAAAATTATTCTCTATTAAAACGTGTCAGAAAATTACTGTGCATTAATTTAGAATCAACACGTGTTTTTATGGAATTTAATGAAATGAAGCTACATTAAATTGAACAGGAACTGAAGAAAAAATAATGTCAGGATTTTGAAATATATTATCATTATACAGATTATATTATACAGATACAGATTACAGATATACAGATTATATATTTACAGATACATTAGACAATAATAATTAATTATGTCAGGAAAGGTTGGAAAGAATAAAAAGAAAATATATTAAATGGATATTTGGGCTGAAGAGGCAAACGGCGAACTGTGTAGTTACGGAAGAAACGAAGCAGAGAGAAATAAATGAAAAAAGCACTAATAAGGGCAACGAAATTTGAGGAGAAAAATAGGAGAAATGGAATAAATCTGATAAAAGAGTGTATTAGAACAGTGAATAGAGGAAACAGAGTAGGTGAGGATAACAAATGGCTGAAGGATAGAGAACAAATGATAGAGGAATATGATCTAAAGGAAGGAAGACATTTTAATTCAGAAAACAAAGAGGAAGACTGGAGGAAGGTTTTGGAAAGGCAGAAAGAAAAAGTTAGAGTG
>NW_017137176.1:0-387 GCF_001652005.2 Ceratina calcarata | reverse complement strand
GTACGGAATGTGAGAAAAATGACTTCGTTATTCGGATAAGTTATTGCTTTTAACTATGTATCGCAATTGATTAAGGCAATTTAGATATGCAGGAATTTTTTTACAGAACTATCTATTTTGATTAGCATTACAATGCATCTTACAATTTTTTACAACTTATATAATCGGTTAATTTTGTGTGTGATGAGAAACGTGTTCGGTGAAAGAATAATTCTGAAACAGAGCTGCCTTGATTTCGCTGCTCGAGGCATGATTGTTCACTTGTAAATCTCGATGCTCACTCATTGATTATACAACAGCAATGTGACGTAAGAGAAAACTTTCGGTTTGCTTCTTCTTTAAAAATTCACCGTATTTTAATTTAAAATTATTCGAAGAAATTTAAGA
>NW_017137175.1:0-387 GCF_001652005.2 Ceratina calcarata | reverse complement strand
TGTAAATACGTACCACATGTATCAATAATATTAGATAATATTATACTTTAAAAATATGTATATCTATGTGTATCAGCACATAAATATTGAACAGTGAATTATACATTGACGTAGCAATTAATATTTTTTACTTCAATAATTTTGCATCATCGGTAGCATACGATAACTTGGTGTGTTGATTGCAACGGTCGCAACTTATGCAACCTGTGTTATATTCGTTATGCTCAGTTAGAAATATTCTGCTCAAGTGTGTTATGTGTTTAGAGTCACGATACTTTACTCTATACAGTTTTCACAAAGATTGGTGTTAATCAGCCGACGATCAACTTTACAACGACGTGTCACTAGTTAACAAAATGATCTTGCAATTAGAATACGTTAAGATTG
>NW_017137174.1:0-387 GCF_001652005.2 Ceratina calcarata | reverse complement strand
TGCACTGCGTTTTCATAGTTTTCGGGCCTTCGGCCGGGACGACCACTGCTGTAGGCTATATGAGAAGTGGGGAACGTGAGGTCATACGGTTGCAAATATTCTTTACATTTGAATGTACTCAATTATTTCCAAGGAAGGAACAAATGGAAATTTCCCGCTAACTTCAATTTTCCATCGGTTTTTACAATTATTTTCCATATTATTGTTATGTTGATTATTTATAACTTCATATTATTATCTTTCTCTTGTCCTCATTTTCGAAGTAATAACTGTATGTAAAAATTGTTGTACTAATACTATTTTTATTTAAATATGTACTTCTTTATTAAAATTTAACGATCTGAATAAATATATATATATATGCTTAAACGAATAAAAATACGAATA
>NW_017137173.1:0-387 GCF_001652005.2 Ceratina calcarata | reverse complement strand
TCTACAATTTCTGTATAAAAAGTTTTCGCTAGCATTAATAGTTTACGAGTTATTTCCAAAAAACGAAAAAACAGTTTTATGCAAATTACTCGATAACTATTGAAGCTAGCGAAAACTTTTTATATGGAAATTGTAGATCTCGTTGTCCTCTACAAGAAAGGTCATATGCAATTTTTTCGTATGTCCAACGGTTTGAGAGTTATTGGCCAAAAACGAAAATTTGGAAGAAATTGAAGGGGTGTACCCCTTGGAAAAATGTTGGAAAAATCAAAAATTTTTTTTTCGCGGAATTTCGACAAATACTTCGAATATACGTTATAGGTGATACTATAACCTATGAAAAATTTGAAATCACTATAATTTTAGCTTTTTAATAGTAATAGGAAT
>NW_017137172.1:0-387 GCF_001652005.2 Ceratina calcarata | reverse complement strand
AGACGGTCGCGCGCGAGACGACCACGGAAGAACGAACGAGAGCCAGTGCGGACACCGAGTTCACGCAAAAGTTCAACAAGTGTTTGACCTTGGCATATGTGGCGGGATCGACTAGGAAAAATCCGGCACCGATGGACACTGCGGACCAGGACGCGGAAGGGCAGCCGTGCGTAGAGAGGCCCCCTTGCACGGCCTGCGGGACATCGGCGGTAGAGCCCCAAGACGAGCGGGCTCCTCCTTGTCAAGGACCCGCGACCCCAGTCGAGAGACCGACGTCTCGGGATGAGATCATCATTCCGCTCCCACATTGCACATTACGAGTGCCTGGACATATTCCGAACGGGGCACGAAAATATAGGTGCAAAGTGCCACAGGGCCGATACGTCC
>NW_017137171.1:0-387 GCF_001652005.2 Ceratina calcarata | reverse complement strand
CCTTCTAGCAATATTAGATAATTCCTTTTTATAGTCTTCAGACTTTAACTAACTTGTCGATAGCAGAATTTGCTAAAGGACATCTCAATTTATTTACTGCCAATTTCTTTACCTACGGCATAATCCATTTCTTGTCATTTAACTTTTACTATTTTAATTTCTTGAGACAGAAGAATATTATACCGGATGGAATTCCTGAAACGTGTGAACAGGAAAAACATTAATCCTCGCTCGGGGAATTTTACTGCCCTTGACCGGAACTGGCGATTTTGTTATACTCTCGCAATCATCGTCTTTAATTTTTTCCTGCGCGACTCGATCTTGATTATCAGTCGTGATCGTTTCTTCTGTTATATCCTTGGATAAAATAGTTTCGTCATTCATTAT
>NW_017137170.1:0-387 GCF_001652005.2 Ceratina calcarata | reverse complement strand
GTTGCCACGTTCTTGCACGTGGCCGTTACACTGATTCGAACTTCAAGTTCACTAATCACTAATAACAAGTGCTGATTCGTGATCTACCCGTGATCAATCGATCAAAACGATAATACATATCGCGTGTGATCTATTCATCGATTATATTAATCGAGAACGAAAGTGCTGCAAGCGGAAAACGCGAGCTAACATCGGCACATCTGTCTTACGTAACAGTGCGTAACGGACTCATGCCGGTCTGTCGGCGATCGGCCGCTTCCAGGTTCTTCATCCTGGCAGCGCTGATGTTGCTGCAAATCGAGCTTGTGAACGATGTCTTTAAATCGTTCTCGATAACTTTAAAATCGTTCATAGCACTTTCAATTTCAATGGGAACACAACCCTCCG
>NW_017137169.1:0-387 GCF_001652005.2 Ceratina calcarata | reverse complement strand
AACTTTTGGAATTGACTCTATAGCCAATACATCCTTAATGTTATAATCAAAAATCGTTTACATATTCTGTGTCGTCTCATCATTTATTATTATGACTCCTACGTATCTGTTAAATTTAGTTAATTAACATTTATTCTCATCTAATAAAGTCCATTTATGAGGACATTTAATATATGAGGTTACTGCGTGTTGCAGTTTCTAATGTAAAAAATTACATATCCTGTACAGTCCTATCATTTATGATTATTAATTAAATTGAAGATGCAATCCAATAGCAAGTAGTTTATTAACATGATTTATGTAGTTAGATTACAGATTTTTATACAAAATAAACCACTTATTATGTTTGTTTCAAAAACATTATTCATAAATAATGCATGGACATAG
>NW_017137168.1:0-387 GCF_001652005.2 Ceratina calcarata | reverse complement strand
TATATTCATTATATTTCTAATCATCTTACACACTTTATAGTATAAATTATATGTTATAAAATATAATAATAATAATAATATATATAAATAATATATATAAAAAATATAGTACACATAACTGATTGCTTACTTTTAGTGAATCAACTATATTTTCATTTATAAATTTATGATGTTTAAGGTGAGCAAGCAAAGAATTTCCAGTTCTTACTCTCCTCTTCCAGCGGTATAATCTCATTTGCAAAGTCTTATTTTTCCGTTGAATACTGGTAATTTGTGCCTTTGCATTATGTAAAATATATTTTAGTTCATCCGATGCATCCAAACTCTCAATATCTAAATTTATTAAAGATTTCATGGAGGACTTTGTTGCCACCGTCTCAGGCAGTT
>NW_017137167.1:0-387 GCF_001652005.2 Ceratina calcarata | reverse complement strand
TTGGAAAAATCTCGGAAAAATCGAAAATTTTTTGTTGTTGTTTATTATTAGCAATGTTCTTCCGACGTCTGATTTCTTTTTAAAAAATGCATTTCTAAAGTGCATAAACTTTTGGGATTGACTGTATAGCCAATACATCCTTAAATTATGTTAGCCAGAACGTCGGTGAATAAACCGAGCGTGGAAGATCTGAAACGAAGGACGCGTTTAATGACAGAGAATAAATAAATTAATGATCCTCGAAAGAGAGATGGAGATTAGATTCTCTTGAAGGAGTGTAAAATTCAGTGGAATATCAAGTGGCTGTACTTCGACTGTAGACAATAGATCGGTAGAAATCGTAGTAGAGTCAGGGACTACATTACCGGGTAGATAAGCAATCTCTAA
>NW_017137166.1:0-5218 GCF_001652005.2 Ceratina calcarata | reverse complement strand
ATTGACACTATTAAGGTTGATTGGAATGTTATAGCAGTAATATTGTTTTCACAGTATACTGTTTTAATGTTTTGTGAGAGAGTGTTGTTAATTATTATGGCGGCTTTATTTATTTTGTCGCCGATCCACCCCTGTCTACAAGCGTTATGTGGCTCTGTAATTAATGCGATTTTAATGTTTTTTTCGGTTATATATTTCTCAAAAAGCGATTGCGCTGATGGTGAATGGTTTAGATTGATTTGGATAAATTGGATGAAATTTTGATGGTGAGGTTGAGGGTTAGGGTTTCCGAGTGATTGTCTATTCATTATTAATTTGAGATTATTCTTTCAGGTTCCTCCATCCTGCGACGACTATCAGTTTGCGAGCTAATTTTTTGTGTAGAGGTAAGTAGACCTTTCTTATAGTTTTGAAACGTTAGGCAGGGTAACGTGCCCATTCTGTGGTTAGATTTCAATTTTGCGCGTTCACATATTTTGCATATCGGATCATTGGTTGGGCATGCGTTACCGGTATGTGACTTGTGTCCGCACCTGTAACAGTGGTCTCCCATATCTATGTCATTGGTGCAAGTGTTGCGAACATGACCATAGGTCCAGCATTTATAGCATTGGACTGGTCTGTTATCCAGGGGGAGAAATCTGGCAACAGACCATCCAATTGCCGCGTTTTGGGTGGACAGGAGCTTGTATGCAGCGTGTTCATCGCACTTGCACCACACTGTGGCGGATCCTCTTTTATTCGGTCTGACAGGACCAAGTATGAAGTCTTCGTTTTCCCCACATATATTGCGTAGACTCTTTATTATTTCTGAGTGGGATGCTGATTGATCGAGACTGGTTATTAGTAATTCTTTATATTTTTTTTGGGCAGGAAATTGTAACTTCACCAGCTGGGAATAGCGCTATTATTTTTTCTCTTAATGTTCATGGATGATCGGGGTTTAATAGTTGAGATGCCAAGTTCCTGGATGTTAATATTTTCTTTGGCTTTTGATAGTATATCGTTTATTTTAAGATTACTACTTTTACTTTCTGATAGATGTAAAACTTCAACGTTTCTTGGTTTTTTAATTGTCTTAGTAGAAGGAGTAGGAGATTGGATAGCAGCAGGGGAGACAGGAGGCTGTGGTAAGTGAGGATTTACTGTCAGTTTTTGTCTATTCTAGCTGGAGGTAGTTTCTTTTTTCCTTTCTTTTTAGCAATGGTAGACCATAGTTCGGCATGTGCGCCTTTATCTGCACTCTCAATGGTCTGAGCATTCATTATGCTCGTGGATGGTACTGCTATATCACCTTGTTCGGAGATAATAGTTGGAGGCTTAGGAGCGGTAGTATATGGTATGTTTCTGGTATCTTTGACTCTAAATAATTCAAGGATTTCAGATTTGAATTCGTGTAACTTAGTTTCAATGTTTTTATTAATTTGTTGTATTAGTATTTCGTGAGTCGGAGTATTAGGAGGAGTGGACGTTGATATAGGAATTGCTGGGGTAGTAGAGGTTGGAGAGGAGGTAGCAGTGGGGTTTTTAATCATGGCTTCTAATTTTTGTATCCGGGCTTCAAGAGATTCTACTTTCCGGGTAAGTTTTACATTTCTTTCTTTTAGTTTAGAGTTTTCAGCTATGATTACGTTATTACTATCATGTTGGGTTTCTATTTCTGTTCTGTGAGAGAGATCAATAAGCGCCTGTTCGACTATCTTTAATCTTTTAACAAAGCCACCTTGTAGATTTCCAGAGTGAGTACGGATGTAATTTACTTCTTTTGCTTGTATTAGGAGAGAGTTCGGAATACTGGGTGGAGGTTTATAGGTTTGATCCTGCGCGTCATGTTCATCTTCGTTTAACGAAAAGTCGGATGAGCTACCCGATCTGTGGTAAGATTTTTTATGCAATTTCCTTCCACTTCTACTGCTGTTCTGCGAGATATTTGAGATATTTAGGTTGAGACTTGTGTCTCCTTTACAGACTTCGCGACGCTTTCTTTTTGCAGGAAGTGATGTTGGAGCAGGGAGTTTGTTAGGATTTTTTCCAGCTCGTGTTCGATATATTGGAAGAGTGGGTTTTGCAGGAGATCGTTGAAGGGTGTGCGAAGGAGTGTGTGCCAGGACGTATTCATCGGACGTGCCTTGGATGCTTGGAGTGTTCTGGTGAATTCGTGTTATGTTTGTATCGGAGTCTTCTCCGCCAGTGGTACTGGTCAATGTATGTCTTACATCGCTTGGATTTTTAATTAGAAATGCAGATAAATCAGATGGTTTATCTTTATTTTGCGGTGATGTGTTTAGTGTAGTTTTGAATTGTTTCAGGGTGTTTTGTGCCATATTTGTTTTCTTGGTACCGCATATGTACAAGGGAGCGGGCAGTATGGAGGAGGGTGCACCCAAGGGAGATGCCTCGACCTTTCGACAGTACTCTGCCGATCCTCTATTGACTCTTTACTCCCCCGGATACTGACGGGGGAGAGCTCGCTCGGGGCGGCTGGGGCTCCGACCCCCCAGCTCAATGTACAATCCCTGGCTAGGGCCCGAAGAGGGTACTTCCAGACGTGACCGTGCCTGCAGTGTCTCGGCAGTGTTGCCACACATCAGCCTTTGACGTGCACCAGTGAAACAGCTGATGCACATCTCAGGCACTCCCAACACTACAGACACGGGCGCCAGCCACATTCATTCTGTCGTTCATCTTCATTCATTCAGGACGTCACAAGAGGGGAAACAAGGTAGGTATTAGGTTACAGGAGTAAGGATTGGGGAAGTACTGGATCATGTGAGTATATGTTCTTTTATGTCATTGTATTAAATATTGATTACAGTTTTATATATAAAATGTTATTACTATTCTTGTCTGAAGAATAAAACAAATAAAATAATATAAAATATTCCTGATCAAATATGTGTGTTATTTATTCCAATGTGTATGCTTATGTCGCGATTAACGTGTAGTAAAGATTAATAAAATATTCGTTATAGGTATGTGTAAAAAAGAAAAGTGAAAATAAAGTATATCAGGTTATCAGGTTGTCATATTCATTCTTCTGTCATTCAATTTTATAATAGATAAGGACACAACAGAGGGATATATGTAGAACAAAGGTTAAGGTACGTAGATTATATAGGGGTGCATGGAGAGTAGCAGGATTGAGGTAAGTATTATTTAGTGAAAGGATTATAGGATCAGGGATGATGAGGGGTGACAATCACAGCTGATTTTAGTGAGATAGTCTATTTACATGAAGGTATGTATAGTAGGTTATGTACATAAGAGTAATCGAATTATGGCCATAAAGTAATAAAAGAACGAGTCAATGTGCGAGTATTTTACCTCCTTTACACTTGCATGTAGCCGTAAGGTTAGAAATTACGTTGACATTTGTAGGTTATGTAGTATAGTAAATACATGTGTTACGTAGCCATACAAGACAGGGTATTGGATACCGATCATGCGCTGAGTCACAGTTATATGTTGATTGGGTATTTTCAACCAATCATAGCGTCATATGGTCACCATTGGTCTTTATAGTTTGCGTCATGTTACTTCATCCTATGAGGGATCAATGCGTTTGCACAAACGAGCTGGAGATTATAGTTGGTTCTCGTAGGCCAATGGAATTCATTTTGAGGGACAGTTGGATGATAGATATATAGCGTAGTCATTCTGACGTTGGCGCAAAATTCAAATCTGTCAAATTATAATAGATGCTGTGAAGTAAAATTACAATATAAATATTCATTATTGATAATAGTAAGCATTAGGTGCACATATTGGGTTTATATTCCGGCTAGCTCTGTTCTTATTCTCTGCTCTCGGTTAATAAGTAGAAGATTCTTAGATTAACCTCTTTATAGGTTATGTAAATGAATAGACAATACTCAGCTTGAGGAATAGGTTTGAATTAGATGTTTCTATCGGACAATTCTATCATTTGTTAATTTCATACAGTTAAATAATTAGGTTTATTATTACGATAGTGATGAGGACGCAATCTTATCATAATTGGCACGTGACTCAGGATGTCATACGTCTAGATTAGATTAAGTTAAGTTATCTTGAGATATTATAAGACAAGTAGTATCGGGAATATCCATTCAGAGTCACCAAATTGATGAAGTATATTTGCTCGTTACTCACGGTTGTCTGAGGCAACATCATTAGATAAAATGTAAGTGTACTCGGAATGAAACCACACAATGAATTTATAGTATGATAGTAAATATCTAATGTTGAAATCGATCACGATAATTAATCACGTGGCGTAAAAAATAGTTTAGACTAGTTTGCGTTTTGTTTAGTAATCGCCGAATGTAGAGTTCAGTACAGCAGACAGCTGTAGGTTATGTCGCTCCGTACACCCGGTTGAGTCGTTCACTTCGGGCTAGCCGGCGCGTTGATCATGCGTATATTACTCGCAACTCAGCGATTGGTCCTATTAGGCCAGTAACAATATCAGAATGTTCTTACTGGTAATCAGAGAATTGCGTCATGTAGTTCGACTAATGAAAAATTAACGCGTCTGCGCAGAAGACTCAGAATTTTTAATTGGTTGCTGAGAGCCAATAGGATTAAAAATAGATTGTAGTTGGCTGAGAGTATCGAAGTATTAACCAATGAGCGTGGAGTATTACGGTTGGCGCATGCGTTTCATCGGTGAAGACGCCGCATGCTACCAACGAGTATAAAATATTGCGCAATTTCTCTGATTAAAATAAATGCTGCAGAGACTGACCTTATTACTATCTGTAAGATATCTCTAAGGCCTCGCTGGATATATTTATGTTTTCCTAGGATCGTCAGAACATGCTACTCGGGGACTGAAGTCCTACAGAAGGATGACAGGCCGGCTTCGTTGAAACGGAACATGCCGAGCGGACGCCATTATGCACATGAAGCTTCTTTTACAATTTATAGTGCAGGACAAAACGAATGGAACACACACAATATATCAGACGCAAGCTGACGTCGAACTTAATAAATATTTGCACTTTAGATAAATTAACTACACTTTATAACCGTTTATGATAGGCCTAGGTCTTCTTTGTTAAACCTAAATCCTTCTAAACCTACAAACCTACAGGTTTGATACAGTTCACAATCAAACAACATGTGATCGATCGTTTCTTCTTCTAACTCGCAAACCGGACATATATTGTCTTCGGTGCAACCACGCAAAAATAAAGAACTCATTATAGAGCCATAGCCTGTCAGTATATACACTGCA
>NW_017137165.1:0-387 GCF_001652005.2 Ceratina calcarata | reverse complement strand
AGAAGTATCTTTATTTTATACTACGAATCCCATACTTTTTATTCTCATTGTATTTATTTATTAACCAGGTTTTTTCTTATATGATTTAAATAGGCTTTCTATTAGAAAATTGCTTCAAGGCCTATCGATCATTTCTATTTCGTGCTGTGTGACTGTTTGTCGTATATTTTAAGACCGTTTTATCACTCACGCGCGTAATTACGGTGCGGGTTTACGAGGTCTGCGAGCCGATCTTAAATCGGGACTCGAATCGCACCACGAAACGAGCATATTCGATAGGATTACAACATCTACCCTCCCTACAGTTTACACTGTTTGTCCCAGATAAAATGAATCAATTTTCTGAACAGAAAAGTTTGTTAAAATTGTATTAAACATTTTTTAATC
>NW_017137164.1:0-387 GCF_001652005.2 Ceratina calcarata | reverse complement strand
CGAACTAAAGTTACGTTCCATTCTTTTTGTTTAAATACATCTGAGTTTTTCTTTTTCACTTATAACAAATAGTTTCTTATTATTCTTCCTTTTCTACTGGAACCTGCTCCAATAGTTCAAATCCGAGTTTCGCGTTACGGGAGGGTTCAGAGGTTTTAACCTAGGTTATTCTCCGTAGAAGAGAACAGCTGGAGTATCCGCCGTTCGCTTCGAGAAAAAAGTACACGAATACTTCGGACGCTTCTGCTTATTAATTTAAATCTGAAAACGAACCGGAGAGAATTTTGTTTTGTAATGATTCCCATGTGTCGAATAATTGCCAATGTTAGATTGATGACCTAACGGGGTCCGGAATTCGAGGAGGAGTAGTTTGAGACAGGGTTTTTA
>NW_017137163.1:0-387 GCF_001652005.2 Ceratina calcarata | reverse complement strand
GAAAATTAGTGCTCTTATCAATTCTAAACTTTGTTTAAAATAATCAATTGAAATTAATTTAAAATAATACTTCCAAGAGAGAAGTGCAGTAAATAAGGAAAGGACCAATTTACTGCGTAAAAATAGAAAGAGAGGTGGGGTTTTACGTCGTAAAAGTCTTTTCAGTGATTTACTGCATTCAGGTAATTTCAACGAATCGGTGTAATCTTACAGTAAGTGGTCATTCTCATTCATTATACGTTATTTACTATTAATTAGAGATAACATTAAATTACGTCCTATACTTCTGTCGAGGATTTTCCTCTAAATAGTATTATCAGATTACAGTAATAAGGGGATTGAAAAAGATGTTGGAACATTTAAACCTGAAACACAGAAGTAGTAAGG
>NW_017137162.1:0-387 GCF_001652005.2 Ceratina calcarata | reverse complement strand
TATATCAGTGTTACTCGCTATGACATAAATAATAGATACTTTACACGCATGTATAATAGTCTATTATACTTGAAATACATTTACGATATTTAAAAAAAAATAATCCCAACTCATTTAATCAATCACAATTATTCAAAGGCAAAAATAATTGTGAGATATCGGCGCCACCTAGAACTACCTAGAACGAGGCAGAACCTCCCTGAAGGACTCAGAACGCGCTCGGCACCGCATGCAGATAGAAGTTACACATTCGCAAGCTATTGTTTCGGTTCCTTATTTTTGTATGGGAGTATTTCGTAAAATATAATTATATTTGCATCTATCAAGTGTATATATATTCGCTTCACTGCACCACAATAATAAATATTAAGAAGTATGTATAATGAT
>NW_017137161.1:0-387 GCF_001652005.2 Ceratina calcarata | reverse complement strand
GGGGAATCGCATCCGACTCAGCTCTATATTAGTTTTATTGGTGGTGGTTTCTATACATAATTTGGGGTTCATGGTGGTGGTTGCATGCTTGGGGTTTCGGTGATGGTGCTTTAATTTATGATAGGTCTTAGCTTAATCTTTAAATTTAAGAGTGCCACATGGGAGGTGTGTTATCGCTTTTTCCCAGCTTCGTACGGCTGGTATATTCAATTTACTCGTGCTCAATTTTTTCGGTTTTTTGAAAATTTTCCGGATTTAAATTTCACTCTATCAATTCAATATTAAATATTTCTGTTGTTAACAGCTTAAAAATTTAAGATAGTCGGTAAACTGGTGTTACGTCCTACTACGGGGTCCTTGCCTTTATTTAAAGTGCTTAAGCACACC
>NW_017137159.1:0-387 GCF_001652005.2 Ceratina calcarata | reverse complement strand
TTTAAAGATCTTCAGACCTGTTCACACGTTTTTATGAGGAAGATGGTCAGGAAATCCCTCGAGAGACCATATTCAGGTCCTCATAGGATTTCCGAGCTTATTTCGGATCGCGTGTACAAAATCGTTGTGAATGGTTTCTTATGATTATTATTTTTGTTTAACAAATTACATGTACAATCTGTCTTAAAGCAACAATTTATTAATAATAGTAGCTGATGGAATATGAGCGTGTACTTGTGCTTATTTCTATCGCAACATATTCTTATTAATTAGCACATCAACTTTCCATATATTTTATTCTATATATTATTAATAACAATACCCGATAGAACGGTGCGCGTACTTTTGCTGTATTGTGCTGCAAGTTTACATTGATTTCATGATTTT
>NW_017137158.1:0-387 GCF_001652005.2 Ceratina calcarata | reverse complement strand
TCTGAATGAAGATAGATCACAAAGGAAGAATGTACAAAAGTATTAAGTGGCAAATGTTATTTTCCTAAGTGATTATAAATATTTTGTTCCAATTAATACGTTTTGAATATTTTGTATTGGAAGAAATAAGAATAGAAAAAAATATGAACTCAATAATGCTTATGAATAAATTGGAATAAACAATTTTTACCTAGATTTTATAGAACTATGTATGTACTTGTTTATGCAGAATTATGTATGATGCAACATGCAGTGACTGAAAGTAATTATGTTTGATGCATTGCAAGGAATGTTTAACATATTTCATGTAATTTTAATGTATTATTTTATCAATTCAGATACTCAGAGATAAAAACATATATTGGTCAAACAAGCAGAGAGGGGGAG
>NW_017137157.1:0-387 GCF_001652005.2 Ceratina calcarata | reverse complement strand
TACAAAATTATTAATAATAATAATAATATGAAATTTCTAAATTTGTTTATTTATCACATTGGAATGACGATCGAATTTTATTGATAGGAAAATGATTTTGAAAGAAGAAGAAGAAAATGAGAGGAAATAAATGGAAATAAGGGGGGATCGTAAGATCTGTAGGGCAGGTAGGGAAAAAACGGGGTTAAACTAAGGGAGGTCTGGCGGAGGAATTGAATTCGGTTTCACCCAATCAGGGGCGCCGTTAATAGCAATCAACGGTCCTTCCCTTTCGGTCTTCGGCAAACGATCGGACTAATTACTGATCGGGATAAGGCACACGCTGTGACAATATGTGCACGAATATCGGACGTGCCGAACCACGCCTTTGCATTCCACCCCCCCCCC
>NW_017137156.1:0-387 GCF_001652005.2 Ceratina calcarata | reverse complement strand
TTACGGTAAAATTAGTTCAGTAAATGTATTCGTAATTATTGTTTTGATTCGCGGTTGGAATTTTGTGGCTGACTAGAAAGTAGCCTTTTCGCGGCGTTTATATTTAGCCGGACGCGGCCGTAAGTAGTAACGCCTTAATTCGGTCAGACGCGTAGTTCAACTTGTCAAGCCGCGCGAGGCGCCTCTTGGCACTTGTGACGTACCTTACGATATTAAGAGAATGAGCAATCTGGAGCGTGTCACTTTACCTCCTTGTAACTTTATACCGACGCAACTTTGTAATAATTATATTAACAATAATCGAATTAACAAGAATTTAAAATGAACCAATTAGCAGTTTTGACGATTATTAAAATAAGCTCAATCTTCATTTTTGTTATCAATCAT
>NW_017137155.1:10669-12820 GCF_001652005.2 Ceratina calcarata | reverse complement strand
TATCTTATTTTTATGTTTGCTAAATAAATGCACTGAACAGAATTTTGAATGAACGTGAAACTATAACAGGATTTATGGAGATATGAATATAGAAATAAAAACGTGTTTGCTAGCCTAAGTGAATTTGTACAAGTAAAAGCAATAGCTAGAGATTGAAGATCGAGTAGGTATAAGAATATACGTTACGTAGAATAGATAGAATCGTAAGGAAGAGCGTGTGATACCGTAATCCCAAAGTAATGTCAGTAATTCCGTGAGAAACGACCGCCTGACTAAGCGCCGACCTTATCTACTTAAAACCTGATATCTGATACGCGACATAATCGAATCGTTTTTTAATCCAACAAAAATTCAATGCTTTTCCTTCGAATCTAAGCAGAAACAATACAAGCCCATAATTTTTCTTTAAATTGTTATATTAAATAATAAATTAAACACGTTTTCTAATCTGTTTTTGCTATCATTCTCAAAATCGACTTTATGGTAATAAAAGATCAGTTTCCAAACTAATTTCATTTATATTAGCAAGCAAATTTCGTCCTAAATTGATGCTATAAGGAAATTAGCTTGCATGTCTGATTAATGGTTGAGCTGTACTACTCGTTTTTCTCTTATACTTGGTTCCTATCAATCATTTCTTATCCCCTGGGATTATTTCGTTATCCTTAAACAAAAAATATATTCTTGCTCGTTCTATCAACATTAATTAATATCACAACAACCCCTAACAAATGATTTCATCCCCGATATTACACTCTCAGGTCCGATACCATTCCGAAAATGTTCCCACGCGAAGGGGAAAATTCCCAGGGGGTTAATCCTTGAGACTCACGCAACTTCTTTTACTTCTTCGGTGAAAAAAATATTGGCACGTTTAATAGCATACGTCTCCCTTCCTGTAAACTACCTTCCCATCCCCTGAGAGCCTTAATTTACTAGATCTTTAATGCACATCGTATTTACACCCCTGTGAACATTTATGTTTCTTATAAAATGTTCCTACAAAGATTGTCAAAATGTTTGATGAAGTTTTCTTAGTAAAAAATTGAATTTATAAAATTAGGCGTTTAATTGATTAAATTTATAAACAAATATTTATAGAATTTTTTAGTAGTGATTCATATTAACTTGTCGTTTGCCTGCTTTTTCTGTTGATCACAATAATCGATCACCCTTAACTGTTTCCTTCCCTCAAATAGGAAAAAGAAAAAACTTTCGGCAAATAATTATCGAAATAAGTGGATCACGAGGCAATCTAAGAACGCGCAAACAGAAATTGGTCGTAGTTAGCCAGACAAACTGGATTATCGTGCATCGGAATTTTTTATGTACGCGAAAATAAAAAGGATTTCGCTCTCGAAATGTATCTGCAACGAATTTGTATCTCGGCGACAGGAAGTTGAATATTGAAAAATGTAACACCGTTTAGTTAAAATCCGCTGTGATTTTTTTTAGCGTCGATCAACTTTTAATTAAATTAGCATCTGTTCCATGAACGTTTTTGGTTCTGTCAATTACTCCCATTGTGCGTGGGATGAATCAATCAAAAAAATCTGTCGACAAATAAATGACAGTTCGATTAAATGAAATACCATTGAAAATAAATCTGTGTAAATTCCTCGAAACTAATTGAGCTATTTATGAAGCTGACAGATGCGCATGTAACTTCAATTATATTTATAAGAAATTTACAAAGTCGTCGGCCTCCCACGGCTGTTTATTTTCACGACTCCATTCTATTTTTCTTATTTCGTTTTATTGAGAGCCACTAGAGAGAAAAAGTTCAAAGCGTTTTCCTCCGCAGTTCGTCCCGTCGACAAACATCCGTTTTAATAAACATTAAACACTGCGCATGAAAAAGGGAAGGCGAACCTAACAGGGATTATATAGAGCAGTCCACGAGATTTATACTGGCGACGAAAATGAAAATCCACCAGCGATACTGCAACGCTGACGCTTTATATTAAAAATTAAAATCCATACGTTTAATCAGGCGCGTTTTAATACAGAATTTAATGAAATTTCCCACTGGCGGATCATAGAGACATTTCAATTTCGAGATTAACCATAATCACTACTATTGATTAATATTTAAGTCGTAACAACATTCATTTTTATCCTTAATAAATTTTTATATTTAATCTTAGGTAT
>NW_017137155.1:7035-9213 GCF_001652005.2 Ceratina calcarata | reverse complement strand
TTGTTAATTAATCTGTTGTTCAAATTTGTGCAATACTAAATAATCATAAGGGATTTGTTCTACTGTCACTGAACTCAGAAACGTATCGATTTCGTAACTAGATTGTGCAATGGTAATTGCGCAATGCAATTTACATAACTCACTACACAAAACGTAATTCCATTCTGTTTACAAATTTCTAAAGGATTATATGACGCTCATAAAATTTGCAGAAAGCTTAGCATTATTTATGTGTAATAGAATTATGTGACTGTGAAACGATTTTTTAAAGACTATGAATCCACATGTCGTCTTTTTATTTCTATTGTGTTTTCACAAGCTGTGTTCCCAATATGTTTTTTAGTAGCCATGAAAGTCAATTTTTTACCTACTCTATAAATCCACAGATTGCCTTTCTATTTCTATTGTGTTTTCACAAGTCGTGTCATGTTTCCAATATATTTTTTACTATCCATGAAACGATTCCTTTAACAATTTTTTCAAGAGCCTCGACATTTTCTATGACATTTTAAAAAGTCACGTCATGTTTGCAATATATTTTTTATCGATCATGAAACGATTTCGCCGGTCACATTTTTTAAATCCCCTGAATTTATCGCGTTCCAAATTGTGCCTCGCTGATGGCCCGATCGTTCGCCAGCCACTTCCCGGCCGTAACCCATCGTCGAGATAACGCCCGACGATGTTTAGCGTGCGCTAGAGGGCTGCGTAAAAATTTTAACAATATTACACCACTCTGAAACTCTCCACTCGCAAAAGTGTCTGTGCCAGGGAAAAACTGCACCGGAGCTTCCATAATTATTTTAAAGCACTTTCAGCTCTAACGCTTCAGTTTTACGCAGAAATGTGGAAAAGGCAGAAACTGTTTAAGTCAACGTTGTGCGAACGCAGTTAATATCAACTGTAAATACTTCGCGTCGAAGAAATTATTTGATCACGTTCGATTATGGTTGTATGAGCCGTAAGGTCTCTGCCAAAAGTTTAAGACGTGTAGTAAAAAATTATGTCGAATATTTGAAGGAATGAAGTTTTAGAAAAAATATTTTTTTTACTGGACTGTACGTGACTTGCAATTATCTGTATATNGGGATGGTCGGATTTTGTCAACATCAATAAAATGCCATATAATCATATGTAACTCACTAAATATCGAAATTAGAAGAAAAATGCATAGAATCTTTCTTGTAGAAGACGTCAATGCCACAACTTTTGTATAAAAAATTTTTCGCTATCTTCAATATTTAACAGGTTCTTCAATTTTTAGGTAGCATTTCAGAAAGATGTTATCAGTGAATTATAATTAATTCGCATTTTAATCCATTGATACTTGTCGAACCAAGATTAACAACGACAACTAATCTATTTCAATTCCATTCAGCTCTGTTATAGTTTCACGTGTCTGTCATGTAACTCAGCTATGATTTACCGATTGATTCCATTAATTCTTAGTATTAATCTATTCGATAATACAAGAGGAATTAATTCGAATCGACGAACAAACGAACGAACGATAGCAAACTTATATTATTTAATTATTATTCAATAAATCCTGAGACGATTTAACTTTTAAGGAACTGCAGCGACAGTTTGTTACCCCGTTCGACCCTAATTCGAATCAATCGTCATTAATTAGACAAGCGAGCGTTTGTCCCTGGACAAGGTTTTGACACTATTTGCAGAAACTCAGTTCGCCACTGATTTAGGGACACCCAATCAGTGCGGTACGTCTAATTGTGTGATTCGACTCGGTCAAAAGGGCTCGATGTAATAACGAAGGGTGATTGAACGGCGTAGAATGAGCGTTGATTAAACATTTCGCTCGGTCCAGTCATGTTGCGTAGCTTCCAGGCCTGTTTTCGAGAGGCTCTCCGATACGAGCCTTGATAACACAGAAGCCATTTGGTAAACTGATTCCCGTTATCGATTGACAGATTCGGACCTGTGTGCCTAGTGATAGTTATTCTTGCGAGAGACTCTCTCAACAGGTGCCATAAAGTATTGATCAGCCTGTTGTTGTGTTGGTTGTCCCCAAGTTCCTCCAAGTTGCAATTACAGAAGAGACTTCGTCAAGTTTCTATTTTCTGTATAAAGTGATTTAACACTAAAATTACCAGCAATGTACATATATATGTACTTCTACTGGAGGAGTAAAAATGACTTGTTTTTTAAATTAATAAA
>NW_017137155.1:3934-5149 GCF_001652005.2 Ceratina calcarata | reverse complement strand
ACTATTTAATTAAATATATTAATCCTTGGAAATTCATGTCTTTTAACTTAACGAATCATTTCGTGCTGCACTCTGACCGCAGTCAAGGTATATTCGTAGGGGTTGTTTCTGAGGGATGAAAGGGCTTGCAGATTCCTGTCGCATCGGCGACGTCGACATGGATGGAATCCCTCGCGAGCTTCCCACCCCGAGATAAACCAGGAATCGCAAAGTACCAGCGACTACCCTGTTTAATCGCTGCATTAGCAAACGCAAACAAGATAGTAACCAATTATTCGTGTTTTTCTTTTTGTTGCAGGTAAGTGACGCGGACACGCGAGGCTTTCGTCCCTGAACGGGGGTGAGTTTGCATGCAGGAAATTGTTCGCGGCTGACTTATGCTCCGCACGGAGCAGAGCAATTAACCTGGTTGATTAACGACGGTCATAAATAAGATTCCTTAAAGGGTTGATTAAAAAATATCTGTTGTATAACTGAGACGTGTATTTACGGGTCATTCTTTTTATGTAAGAGTTCACACAAATTTAAGTTGAAAGTTAATCAAAGTAAGACTATAATGATTAATTTTGTTATACTGATCGTTTAAATCTTTTCATCTTGGATCATCCAGTATATTTTATAACAGCTAATATTCCTTGATATTTATTGATTCTTCAATTTTCAAGGACGTTAATTCTGCGATGAACGAAATAGGTTGATCAAATTTTTAAGCACCAGCGTTTCTGTTTGCTCTCTGGATTCGACCAAGCGTTTCGTTAACAGAGGGTGAGGGGGGGGGGGTGAAACCGTGCTCGCGATTGCGGAAATGCTCCGAGCGGAAAGTTTAACAATCTCTTTAATGGCGCCCGTCGCTTCTTCTGGTAATTGGAACGAGGAGGATTCGTTCCGGCGTCCAAACGCTGGTATCAATGCTACCGGCGCACTGATTCTTCGAGGGGCATTCGGTATTAAACTGCACTACCAGGTTAAATCGATACGATTATTGGCTCTAAACGGCTGGCCACTTTACGAGATCCAAAATCGATTCCGACCGCGGTTAACCGAAGGCGAAATCAGTTTTAGGAGACGTAAACGAATTACAGGAATTGTATTCTGCAATCATGTCTGTTTATTTCATCGAATCTAATTTGCAAAATGGAACCTTGTAAAAGTGAATCCTGGCTGTACTTTGAAAAGGTTTCATTATGATTAGGATTATTTGAGATCGAATAAATT
>NW_017137155.1:0-1789 GCF_001652005.2 Ceratina calcarata | reverse complement strand
ATACAATTATAAATATGAACAATTTATTTAAATGGATTACATTTCTACATTTTATTTTATTTATTCAGTGTTTATCTAAAGAATTGCATGTCCCTTAATTTTATCCTAATTCCGTACATAATTCCTCTCTCATTTACTCTTAGCAGACGAGACATTCTCTATCAATTAGGTGGTGACACTTGGAGCCTGGCAATAATGGGTCAGGACGTCTTCCCTTTTTTCCCTCCCTCGGTGTTACAAGACCATTACGGTTACGTCCATTTGTAAAACGATCTCCCCGCTCGAACCCACAGGAAGAAGTTTTCTTCCAAAGGAATAGCGCGAAGAAAATCCGAGAGAATTGCATGCTACGTTAACCTCTGCCCTTTACATGGTTCTTGCGATAACTCTTCAGTTTAAATAAAAGAGAATGTGAAAGAAGAACGCGATCATCTATCACAATTCCTAACGGAAATTTATTTTTAGCCTGGCAAGAATTTAATTGAAATTGATTATTTTAAATAGAATTAACTACGTTCTCTTAATCTGTTAAGAATTTAATTGAAAGACATTGATTGATCCATCACGATTTTCAAACCCTGATTTCTAGTCCAACAAGAATTTATCGAGAGAGAATCGCAACGAATGAAAAACCAGGTTTTAATTAAAAAACGAAAACTGTGCTTTAGCACGTTGCACGTAACAACAATTGTGGACGGAGAGAACAAGCTCAATTAAAAGCTCGACTGCTGGTTCGATTATTCCGTATTTTTCACTCACAATGCAAACACGAGGTAAAAGGGAAATAAAATAATGGCATTGTTGAAAGATAATGCAAAATGCATTACGATCGAACAGTCAACAATCGAAATAATAGAAATAGAATTATTCACTGGAAGAAAAAAAAAATTGTATTCACATTTCTTGACAATTGATTATTTACTTTACTTTTATTTAATTATTCTCAATGTTAATGCAATTCTTTATACCGTGCGTTTAAAGAATACTTAATACAATTTACTGTATTTCTTTCTGGCTCAAGAAAATGTTAATAAAACATGGATTACCTTATTACATATCATTAGCCTAATGAGGGCGCAAGGAAATTGTGAAATAATAAATTCAGATCGTTAAGAGTAATGCAAACGTATACGGTAAATGGTCGGCTGGATCTCGTTTATTTATCATAATTCACTGAGTTATTATTTCAACTAAATTCATCTCGCGCTGAGGAACGACTGCGTGAGAGTAGGTATCGAGGGTAAACTTGGCTTCACGGAAACGGTAGCCAGTATCGATTATGTCACTACACTGTGCGTTGTGTACCCGGTGAATAAATAGCGTTCGAGACTGACTAAAGCCAATGGAACGCTTTCGCGAGCTTGTAACGCGTTAAATTAATGCATTGGTCGAGCACGTAGGCGAATTCGATAAGAACTGAACTCTATTTCGATTCTAGACTGGATTTAATTATGCCACGAGAATTCCCGATAATTCAATAGTCACATGAACCA
The DNA here is from genome assembly GCF_001652005.2 of Ceratina calcarata. Lineage (NCBI taxonomy): Eukaryota > Metazoa > Arthropoda > Insecta > Hymenoptera > Apidae > Ceratina > Ceratina calcarata. The sequence continues at coordinate 296 of NW_017137155.1, read as the reverse complement.
AGTTCGACTATGTGATGACTGGCATAAGAATTTACTGATCAGGCAAGTTTGGTCATAAGTTGTCTTCTTAGAATCTCATATTAAATCTTAATCTTATATTGCATTTTATACTGGATCCTATAATCTTATGCTGACTCTTATAATGAATCTTATACTGCATCTTATACTGAATCGTATGCTGAATCCTATAAGGAATCTTATACTCAATCTTATACTGACTTAGAATGAATCTTATACTGAATTTTATACTGAATCTTGTACTGACTCTTATAATGTATTTTATACTGAATCTTATA
>NW_017137154.1:0-388 GCF_001652005.2 Ceratina calcarata | reverse complement strand
TTTTGGATGTACAGCTTGAGAGTACCTTTGTTATTTTCGTCTCTCGTTAATTCAGAGTTCTACTTTTTATTATACCTTTGTGGTTATCTTTTTATCTACTGCTGCTGTTCTTTCTCTTCCCTTTGTTTCTTACTGTCGATTGGAGATCTAGATTGTACTGTAATTATTCAATGTATAATTGGATGTTTTCCACGGTAATTGTTCAGATTCCTATCTGGATTTTAAAGTCTTTCGGTTATAGTTCTTTTTCTGTTATACGTTGTCTTGTTTTTATCGGTTTTGTGTGGTTAACGATAGAGGGTATGCCTCCCAGATGTTTGTATACGTTTCGACGTTACGTTATCGACAATGGAAAAGAGAGAACAGAAAGATCAGCAGAATCGTGTAT
>NW_017137153.1:0-388 GCF_001652005.2 Ceratina calcarata | reverse complement strand
TATGTGCGACACGGATTTTGATGAATCTCACATATGTTGTAGTGTAGATGTAGTACAACAATATATGTTTTAATGTTGGGTCAACGCTCAATAGTTTTCGAAATATTAATAAAAATAGGTGTCGATTTGTTGAAGAACAAATACGTTAAGATCTCCTACCGTAATAGACATTAGCGACGCTGGTAACGGGTCGGATTAGTTCCTAGTTTTTGGTAGGGTCACTTTTTTCTAGGATGTATCATACGAAATTAGTTGCAGGAAAAAAATTCGTTACGGTAATAATTTTATAGATGAACTTAGAATGAGTCAGAAGCGCGTACAAAACATATAAAGAAATAAGTTTTTTTCAAACAGGATGATGAGGCGAACATAAATCAAAAACAGTATA
>NW_017137152.1:0-388 GCF_001652005.2 Ceratina calcarata | reverse complement strand
ATATTCATGCATGAATTATATGTTGCATGTATAAAATATGAACTTACCGAATAACGAAGAAATGTTTATCATGTGTTCATCCCATTCGAATAATTCGGTCAGGTACCGCCGGTACTCCCGCCGAAATTCCCGCACATCTTCCATATAACTAATGCAAAGGATGGCTCCCATTCTCGGCCGGGCCCACCACTAAACAAAGAAATTACAATATTATATAATAATATAATATGTAATAAGAAGAAAGGAAGAAAAAGATAATAGTAATAGAAATAGAATAAATAGGAAGAAGTAAAAATATATAAAAGAAATAATAAATAAAAAAGAAATGATAATGTATTGTACTTACAAGCGTTACCAGAGCTTCTTCCCTCGGTAGATCGAACAAATT
>NW_017137151.1:0-388 GCF_001652005.2 Ceratina calcarata | reverse complement strand
AACAAATACAGATAAAAAGAAAAAACCAGAAAATATGTTGAGTAACATTTTGTAATTTTTTATTTTTAGACATGTTTTTGAAGACTGATAAATTGTAAATTATTTAAATGATACAATCATATTTTAATTTTGAACTACTTTAAGATATTAACATGTTCATGTCAAGATCGTTATAGCTGTTGGTTTTATTTGCTTATGTTCAATTAAAAACATTAAAAACCCATGTAATAGGTATACTTCAAACGCTAGTGAACGCATTTACTAAAGCATTGTTTATTTTTATAATATACAAAGATACAACGAGATCCTTAGAAAAAATAGAATAAAGAGAAAAAGCAAATGATAATGTAAGATAATGGTCGCGTCTAAGATGTATAGGATTTATTCT
>NW_017137150.1:0-389 GCF_001652005.2 Ceratina calcarata | reverse complement strand
AGTAGTCCTATATGTTAGTCGTCTTTTCTCTTTTTTAAGCCAAATATCGATACTCTGCAATAAGGCGTCTATCACCCTGTTTGGCTTGTTTCTATTCAATCTTATGTTTGTTTTCCAGGTTTCGTCAATTTCGATCTTCCTTAGACTTTTTAGTTGTTCTAAGTCTCTTTTAAGTGTCTTNGCGATATCAATTGGAGGGAACGCTGCCAGGAGTAGAGCAGACTGGAGAGCAATTGTCTTGTACCCCCGAATGATCCTTAATGCTAGTTTCTTTTGAGTGTTCAACAAAACGTTAGTGAGTTTTCTATTGGCTGTAACTTCTGATGCCCAGATCGGTGCCCCATATAGAGCAATAGAGTTAAAGATGTTTGCATACAGCTTCCGAATTT
>NW_017137149.1:0-388 GCF_001652005.2 Ceratina calcarata | reverse complement strand
AATCTATTTCTGGTTTATTGCATTATTCATTTTTAATGCCTCGTTTAGAATGGAATTGAAAACGAATCACAAGTGAAAATATGTTTCACGATAAATATCGTTATTGTTGTTTTTATTCATGAAAATTATTTCTTTTTTCTCTAGTTTAATTTTATAATGTTTATTCAATATTTTTGTTCACAATATTTAGAAATGAATTTATTAAAATGAATATATACAACCTAATAAAAGAAGAACTTGGAATGACCATCTTTTTTCTCGACATATCTTTTCAAGTACGACTTATTTTATAAGCCATGCTCTTCGTTTGGTGCACAGCCCAATTTTATTACCTAATTTTCAACGATCGATATGGAATAGAGTAACCATTTTTTAATTGTAAGGCCTA
>NW_017137148.1:0-388 GCF_001652005.2 Ceratina calcarata | reverse complement strand
TCTCATCCTTCGTCTTCATACACCTGACTGTAATTCTTCTTGAAAAATCGTCCGTAAAGGTAATAAAATATTTACTTGCGCCAATGGACTTGGTTGGTAACGGACCACAGACATCGCTATGTATTAATTCACTTGTTTCATTTGACTGTCGTTCTTTTAATTTTTTACATAGTGCTTTAGTTGCTTTTCGTAAACAGCATGCATCGCAGTCATATTTGCCATCTCTTGTATCGGACAATCCTCTTTGTTAGATGATACCATGTTTCTAATTGTTTCCTGACTAGTGTGACAAAAACTTTGGTGCCACAGTTCGTCTGTATTAATGTTCATGGTATGTGACTCAACTGACATGAGTTTCGTCAATTCAACTTCCGCATTTACGATGTAT
>NW_017137147.1:0-388 GCF_001652005.2 Ceratina calcarata | reverse complement strand
GTTCGAGGACTGAGTCTAAACACATGGCTGCTGACAGCGTTGGCGCCCGCGGTGGTCGAGGTCCAGGGGGTCCCATTCGAGCCGCGGACCGCGCGATGTTTAGGGCCTAAGTGTTTGGGGATGTTATTAGGAAGGAGATTGGTGCGGACTCCGCCTGATCGTGGGAGTCCGAGAAAAGGGCGGTTATCGACCGAGGGATTGAACGTTTTCCTCGGGGATGATTATAGAAAGGGAAAACGCGGTTCCCGGCGATCGATAGCGTGGAAGGAGGCGGATCTTAGGACCCAAATAAATAGCAGGCGCGTTTTAGAGAACATAGAGTTCAATTGTAATAGTTCAGTTGTGACATCTCAGAAGAGTTCATCGATCAGTTTTTCTCTGGGTAGAG
>NW_017137146.1:0-388 GCF_001652005.2 Ceratina calcarata | reverse complement strand
GTGTGCTACATCTGAAGTCGGAGATGGAATATTACATACCGTGTAACGTAATGTTAACTAGTTAGTAACTCTGGCCGCGTAGCTCGAGCAAGGTTATTCCTTACGGGGGCGCAAGTTTCCCCAAGTTTGTCGAACGATAAATTGCATGGGATACATTGTCCTCCGGTGAACGCTAACGCCGTTCAACTTCCACTGCCGAACTTCACCGTGAAAGATTTCTTTGAATACCGAACTTAATTGCCACCGCATAATCGATAGGAAATCTTCGGTTTTATAAACATCCAAATCATTAATTACTAGAATATTATTACATTAGGCTAAATTAACTTAGCCACATCTTGAAAAACTGAAGTGAGATAGCAGAGTTGTCATCATTTACACTTTTGAG
>NW_017137144.1:8118-10239 GCF_001652005.2 Ceratina calcarata | reverse complement strand
GCATTAACTGCAAAAGGGTAAACAAACCCCACGAACACTCGTCCAGGATGCGAGACTGCCCAGCATACAAATACGCTCTCGACATGTGCCTCTCCAGAATAGACTATGGCTGTGAATCGAAATAGAACGTCCAACGTAGGCACTAATAAAAAAATTAATCTTGCACGGATTAATGCGCAAAACTCTCGTTCAGCCACTGACGAGATAGGAGGATTTCCTTTGAAGAGAACCTCGATATAATCACGATACAAGAACCTTGTTCCCTTCTGGATGAAATTAAAGGGATAGCTGCTCTCAAGGGCGGTTGTCGATTCCAAAAGGTTCACCAATGCCACGGGAGTGGACTAGATCAAGGCCGCAATAATCGTTTTCAATCCAACCTACAACGCTTTGAAAATTGAACAGCTTGGCAACAAGCACTGCGTGTGCGCTAAGATCACCGCGCATGGTTACAGGGTGTACGTAATCGCTGCGTATTTCCAACACTGCGATCGCATCGAGCCCTTTTTCTTTGACGGGGGGAAATCCATCATGGACACCCACGCAATCAGATCCGAAGAGCCGACTGCGTGGGTAGTGCCGGACTCCTACCGGCTAAAACCCCCCGATGGCTCTTGAGACGCAGCGAAGATGGAGGGGACCGAGGACCTCTTTCGAATTACACTCGGCCCCACCCTCGCTGTACCGCATTGGTGTGTGGTCTGTGCGTGACCGGATCGTACCGCGATGCGAAAAATACGGATGCGTGGAAAAAGAAAATGTAAACTTGACTAATAAAGGGAGGCCAGTCGTCTATATCAGATAAATAACATGTATAATAATAAATAACATATAATGTCAAAGGATAGGTGACCCCTAACGGGTCCGGATTCGAGGTACGGAATGCGAAATGAACCGGACACTGGTATTGCACTTTTAACGCCTTGTTTTATTCAAACTTTCCACTACGGACGTAGGATGTCGAGGCCTGTACTCCGGAATTGCCGGGGAATGATCCATCCCAGTCGTCGTCGGTTAAGTCGGCGCCGTCCGTGTTCGTCCTCGTGGAAAAGTCTGTCCTTCTCTGGTTCGGTCTGGAGGCGTTGCCCTTCCTATGACCGGCCTGTTCTAACGTCTTCGACGTTCTGTATTTCTGAAATATTGCAAATGCGAATTATTCAAGAATTACGTCGCACTTCGATCTCGTGCGGAAAGAGTCGCCGCTTCTGGGCAGAACTCTGCGCAGTGGACTGTATTACTTTCTCGATAAATGCAGTGGCTTCACCAGCAAGTCTCTTGCCGTGAAACGGAGCAGAATCACGCTCAACGTTCGTCTCTCCACATCGCGTAACTGGTGGAAGCTCGTAGAAACGAGCTTCGAGACCCGACCTTATAGGGCACGATGTAACTTACCGCACCAGGAAGGGACCCGAGGATGACGAACTGCAGTAGTGCGTTTAACGCAACTTACTGCCCAAGCCGCAAGCCGTTTCTAATTCAGTCTTAGAGGTGGCCTAAGACGCCGGATTCAGTCTTTCCGACCTATGAACCCGAGTTGAACGCAACTCCGAAATGTCCAGTTACTGGTACTGATCGTGGCTCTTATTCGCTTCACCGCGAACTTCTTCTGCGTGGCCGCTATTTCCTTCAATTGAGGTTCCTCCTAGCTGGGAACTCGTACGTCTTGCCGAACCGGCTATGCACTACGTCTTATCACGAGTCTAACTACTTTATCGCGATGTTCACCCCGTGACGATCCGTCGTTGACTCAGGCGGAATCGGCGGCTTAACGCGCGGACACCGACCTCGGCGCGTAGTATAGAAGAATCGCGCCGATCCGTTCTCTCACTCGCGCTTATTCCTTTTCCCACTCTGCATATTCAAATTTGAATTCTCCGATCCGTTAACGATCGGGCGGTGACGTCGATCGCGTATAGACAACGATCCTCCGTGCCGTTGTTTGCCGCGCAATTCGGCGCGTGTCTCGATAAACATTCCCGCTCCGGAGGTCGTATCATATACCGATGTTGCCTATATGTTATTTTCCTCGCGGTTAGCTCGATTCGTACCTTCGGAGAAAAAACCTCAATCCGAAGGCCGCGCAAAATAACTGAACCGCGAATCGAATTTATTAAATTAATT
>NW_017137144.1:6404-7249 GCF_001652005.2 Ceratina calcarata | reverse complement strand
TGGACGATTACAACCTGCGGAACGCTGGGAAACTTGAGCACGTCTACTATGGACGTGCCGCTTCTCGAAGCTGTGAAACAGCGATGATAAACCGAATACGAAAGAGAATCTTTCGTTCGGCCTTCAAAGAAGGAAGGAATTTGTGCGTTACTCTGGGTCTGGTGAGAATCTCGAACTCCGAACGCTATCAGAGTATAAGGCATACATAAATTCCTGGAGTTTAACGAGTGATCGGTTTCAGACTGAAATTCGTCTTGAGCGATGCGTACTCGAAGCCAGACAACTGCCGACAATACCGCTGTTAAAGCGCGAGCTCACCAGGAAGCCTCGATTCCCCACTAAGCGGCGGAATCGACGAATATTCCTTCCTGGTCTAATCAGTATTCTTCCTTCTTTGTTTCGTGACGTAAATTTCCGAGCATTCGGACACGAATACTCGGAGCACGTGTACTGGCGTCTACCTATTCGGCTCGCCAGGCGGTGTTGATCATTTTTTTATATTCGCGGTGACTCAGCCGGCTAGCGAAACGTTACGCCGTTTCTTATAGCCGGTGTCTTTTAATTATGCGAAATAACCGAAATACGAACAGCCGAGCTATGCTCTTAAACTGTTTTTAAATAAATTTAATTGATCTTCAAACAGTAGTAATTGTTATTCATAATAATGAACGAACAACAATTTCCTTGCATTGTTATTCATGTAGTTTGTCATTCGTCAATTTCTTAAAGCGCTTCGTACTGAGTGAAGCGCTTGTTCAAACGCGAGAAAAGCCGGCCGCCTGACTCCGAGCCAGCTCTCCCGAAACGGAGACCGCTTCAACCGAGCGCTCTGATTGGTCCATGTT
>NW_017137144.1:4361-6242 GCF_001652005.2 Ceratina calcarata | reverse complement strand
AACATATATACATATCGATAAATAACGTATAAATAATTAAATAAACAAATAAATATTAATTTGTGGGTGGATACAAGGGCATGCTAACGGTTTGTCATTCCAGTATCCACCACCCTGGTATGACTATCAGGGTTAGTATCGGTGCCTGGAAGATTTACACGTGTCGGGATGTTAACTATGTTTTTTTTGTAGTTCACGAAAGATAAACAATTCACAGAGCCCATTTTATGGTCATCTTTGAGTTTGTTGCGTTCACACAGTCTGCAGATAGGGTCTGTAGACGGACATGTAACATCAGAATGGTCTTTGTGTCCACATTTGTAGCACCAACCATCCATGTCAATTTCTGCAGTGCAATTATTTCGGATGTGACCGTATGCTCAGCATTTGAAACACTGGATGGGCCTATTTTCCAGCGGTAGAAACCTAACAGTGGACCATCCAATTAGAGTGGACTGTTTAAAGAGAAGTCTAAAAGCGGCGGTTTCGTCGCACTTACACCAAACCGTGGGAGTACCTCTTGAATTTGGGCGAACTGGACCAAGAATAAAGTTTTCTTTTTCACCGCAAATGGTACGTAGAGATTTGTTAATTTCTTGGTGGGTCGAAGCCAAATCCAGGTTTGTAATGAGTAATTCCTTATATTTTTTGGGACATGATATATTGATGTCCTCCGGGGAAAAGAGAGATCTGATTTTTTCCATTAGAATTGAGGCCAATTCTTTATTTCCCTGTTTTGGGATTTCAAGAATTAGACCTCCATTCAACGCAGAACGGGGCTTGATGGATTCTATTCCTAGTTCCTGTAAGTTAATGTTCCCTTTGGCTTTAGACAGTATTTGGCAAAGAGTTAAGTTACTATTTTTGTTTTCAGAAATATGAGTTACTTCGACATTACGAGGCTTTTTCATCAACGAAGTGGTCTGCGGTGTCTTAGGAGGAGCGGCTGGAGAAATAAAAGAAGGTAAAGAATTACGTTTAGTGGTTGGTACGCGCCGAGCATTCATGCTGGAGGAAGGGTTAAACTTGCCTCTCCTCCTAGCTACCTCAGCCCACGTAGCGATGCCAGCGGGTTTAGAGAGAGGGTGGGGAGAATCGCCCTGTAGCGCAGGAAGAACCTCCCTGGAGGAGGAAGATAAGGTAACAGGTGTATGGTAAGTTTGCTGTGATTTCTCAACAAAGAGCTTAACGAGCTCCTTCCTGAAATTTATAAGTTTGGATTCTATATTTTCATTGATTGTATTTAAGATTTTATCTAATGTAGGCAAACTGGAGGATGCCGCAGAAGCGGCCGACGAAGAAGCAAGTGCAGAGTCGGATACAGTTTGTCAAGCCTGCTTGGCTAGTCGTGCTTCGACTAACTGCAGGCGAAACTCGAGAAATTTCACTTGTTTGGTAAGCTTTAAGTTTTCTTCAGCCAGGTCAGCTCATCTTTTGCACAAGTGATCGCGACTTTCATATTCGAGTGTAACGGGAAAAGTCGAAGTGCGCGAATTGTAAAGTGTCCAACGTAAGTTGCAATGACAGTTTCTTGACCTGTGCTTGAAATCAGCTGTGATCGACCATCTGTTCTACCTGCGAGCGGCAAGGATCGGTACGCTGACTCACTGACCATGGCTTATTTTTCCTCGGAGGAGGTGCACCTGTGGCTAAATGGGTAAGTCTAATCTCTACAATTCTTACATTTTCTTCTTAATTCAATATTCCCCGCGACTTGTTAATTCCTCATTTGACCTATAATCATCCATTAATTATCAACAATCTATCCCATCCATTCCACGTGAATAACGATTAAGTGTAGTTGTTAGAGGATGCTCTAACGGGTGTCCGGAAGGCGAGGAGAAGCGGGGTACGCAAAATAATTAGACACTTGTAAATTCT
>NW_017137144.1:0-2016 GCF_001652005.2 Ceratina calcarata | reverse complement strand
GTGTATAAGAGGTTAAATGATTCATAGAATAAAAGCAAGTAAGATACAATAATAGACACTCCGAGTCATATTTTATTCATATTACGCTTTTGAATAAAAATAAGTTTAAAAGGAATAACGTTGTCAAGTATAGGTTATGATACCATTGTAGATATTTACACAATAGATATTCATGTGATAGAACCAATCAAGTAGCAAAATCTACATTGATCATGCGCAGGATACTCATAATGTTGTGATTGGGTAGTATGGACCGATCAGAGTAAATCAACCTCCTTATAGGTTCAAGAATTTTTACGTCATGAAGTTCGTCCAATGAACAATCATTGGACTTACGCAGATGATGTCATGTTTTCGATTGATTCTTATGGACCAATAGTAAGCCATTTGAAGCGTTTGTATTGGTAGATAAATGTTGTGACGTAAATTTTGTAGGCGGCGCGTACTTTAAAGTTTAAAAGTCCGAGTTTTAAGAAAAGATTATTTTATGTTGCTGTACTAAAATAGATATAAGAGCTAAAGTATAAAGCAGTCATCATTTGTTGCATTGGAAGAGGAATTTAGCACTATATGAATGTAAATATGTACGTGAACGAATTCTGACTATTATGCCAGGCGTTATGCACTGTCACGTCGTACATGTGTAACGTGACTAAAAAGAGTCTTGTTTTTTTTCTCATACACGCGCAGAAGGAATGTTGGTGAGATGCACGCCTTTGCGGCGTTGCGTTGTGTCTGGAGAAAAAGAAAAAAAACTTGGCAACGCGGAATGAAAAAGAAAAAAGAATCGGTTGCGATTAAAAAATGAGGGAAAGGCAAGAGGAGTTCATGGTGTTGTGCGTGAAGTGATTGAACTTCCAATAACCTGACGAAATCCAAAATCATAAACCAAAATCATATCCAACGACCATGGGTCGTACTCGCCTACGGGCTGATAGATTTTTTACGAATCATAATCCGAAACAAATATAGCGACTACCAGTAGTCCTCGTCTACGGGCTGATAGATTCTTTACGAATCAGAAATCCAAGCCATATTCTACAACCATCGGTCTTCCCCGCCCACGGCGGATAGATCCTTTACGAAATCAAAATCGACATTACACAAAGTGTGAAAGAGTTTGTGCAAGCGTGAGACGTTCATCGTGAATTACTATTTTTATCATTTCTTTGTTAAACTCCATGAGTAACCGTAATCGAATCAAGTGTAAAAATAAACCAAGGGTTTTATGGCCGAATGGCTTTTTCCCTAAAAATTTGTGTTATTCATTTCAATCCAGGAAATTGAATAACGTATGAACTAAACTGTTTTACCACCTACGGTAAGACAGGCCGATACATGCACCTACCGCATAAGCAGGTGGCTGTTTAAGGCTATATGGTACATCAAGATGCCAGAATGGCATGCAAAGAAGACCATATTGCACTTGACAGGTTGCCTCGAAGTTCAAATTTTCCATATTAAGGATACAGCTATAATTCGTAGTGAGATATGTAATTGAGATTATGTTACACATATAGTTCATTATAGCAGGCTATGGATACAGTCTACGAGATAGCGACTGCGCAGAAGGCAGGGAGCCCTCTGATTGGACACCGCAGACAAATCACGTATCAGAAAGGAGCTCATTGGCTTAAATGTGGCGTGACGTCAAGGTCACGTGGGTTTCGCGAATGCGCACTATCGGGAGCTAGTTTGATTGGATAGTAAGAACCAATCAAGTGTCATATTTTCTATGGTTGGCTATTTGCGGGTTACGTTACTTTTACGACGTTGAGCATAACAGCCAATAAGAAAATTAAGATTAAATGATAACGCATGCGTAGAGACTAATGTAGAGTCTACGTAAGTCAAAATAACCGTATATTATGTGTAATAAAATGAGATTTGTCGAGGAATTTATAAAAACTAGTAGCAAACAGTTATACAGCTAAAATTAGAGGCAAGAATATTTACAGTAAATTGTGTCACAATTCCTGTAGAATCACTAATTAAATATTACAATACGGATTAGAG
>NW_017137143.1:0-388 GCF_001652005.2 Ceratina calcarata | reverse complement strand
CTTAAGGATGTATTGGCTATACAGTAAATCCCAAAAGTTTATGTATTTTAGAAAACCGAATTTTTTTTCCTCAGAATTTTAAAAAATGCTTCAAATACAAGTTGTTTGTCTTCTAACTTCGATACTTAACAAGTTACGTATGATTATTTGGCATTTTATTGATGTTGACAAAATCCGACCATCCCAGCATCGAAACGGCGAACTTTTCGCAAAAAATTTCATTTTCCCTTAATTACTCCTAAACGGTTGAATCTATGGGAAAATTGTATACGACCTTTCTTGTAGAGGACGATGAGATCTACAATTTCCGTATAAAAGTTTGTCGCTAGCATTAATAGTTTACGAGTTATTGACGAAAAACGAAAAAACCGTTTTTTGCAAATTACTC
>NW_017137142.1:0-388 GCF_001652005.2 Ceratina calcarata | reverse complement strand
CATATAAAAGAACTTATATTATACAATAATTTCCTCTACCCTTATGATTTATGTTCGTCAAGTTTATCTTTATGAGTTATAGCACCTTTCTCTATAAGGTCTGGAATTTCAACTGCTAACCATGGACCAAGCTAAAAAATATGTTTTTGTACATGTAGTTACAAAGAATGATTTGAAAGTTTATACATAAATGTAGAAAGACTTACTCCAAGTGCCATGGCATGTGCAATACCAAATTTTGGAACGTTACGTGCCCACAAAGGTTTAAAATGATCTGTAAGGCATATTTTTCCACCTCTGTACATTTTTGCTGTTTTACCATCTAATTCTGGCAAAGCTATCTCTGGTGCAGTTGTAGGATACGTGACAGGTATCTGAACATTTAATT
>NW_017137141.1:0-388 GCF_001652005.2 Ceratina calcarata | reverse complement strand
TCCCTCTCTCTGTCAAATGTCGTTCAAAATTTCATCAATTTGACCCATTAAAGCCTACCGTCCTATTAATAGTGCAGCGCCTATCGATGATCGTTTGCACTTTGAACGTCGGTAACGGTATTTGTTCAACGAATAACCCCCGTCGAATTCTATTCGCGAACGATTTTAACAGAATTCCCAAGGTCCGTTATACGAAGACACACTGTTACCTATTAAATATCGATGCACCGTGGAACGTAACCAAAAACATTAACGGGATATTGATTCCTCCAAGTGTCTATTCCTGTTGCTCGTCGACAAATAAGCATCGTAACTTTCGATACAAGTTCCTGAACGCACAACGCAAATTGCTTCAAAATCGACTTTGACTCAAACATCAAAATGGAAG
>NW_017137140.1:0-388 GCF_001652005.2 Ceratina calcarata | reverse complement strand
GCTGTCTTGTTTACGAGAATTTTAACAACTATATGCAATGAGTGCATTCCAAAGAAATTAGAAAACAGTGTGACATCTGTACCATGGTGGAATGAAGAATTAACCAATATTAGGAAAAAAGTCAATGATGCTAGAAAAGCTTTGCAACGAGCGCGTAGATTAAAAGCAACAAATGATATAGAAAATTTTCAGCTTTCCTACAAAATAATACGAAATGAATATGTTGCAAGAATACGGAAAGCGAAGAAAAATTCTTGGAGAAATTTTGTAACTGAAGTAGGTAATGAAAATCCTTGGGGAATAATATATAAAATTGCGAAAAACAAATTGGTACAAAATGATGTCATGCATTCAGTTTATACTTGCAATAATGAGCTGACAGTTGGAT
>NW_017137138.1:0-388 GCF_001652005.2 Ceratina calcarata | reverse complement strand
TAATTAGGATTATACTTCCTATGAATTGGATGATTTCCGATTGAATTTTTTTATCGAACACGGTGTATATCTGTGGAAACAAGTTTGCTACGGTATCGATTGTGCTTCAGCTGTACACCCCCGTTGTTACTTTTAATCCTCCGCCGTGTTTCCGTAATGATATCGCGATCTTCGCGTGTTCAGAGCGTCGCATGTTCAAAGCGTTTCCAACAATTAGCCAGATCGATACCTCTCCCTACCAGTTTCCTCTTTTTCTTCTATGTTCTTCTCAGCGAGCTTCGTTTAATTCAATTTCTCCAAATCTCAGGCTACCAACCATGTGTTTATAAAATCCATACGAGATTAGGTGTTTTATTTAAAACATTTTCTGGTCACAGTCTAAATAGTG
>NW_017137137.1:0-388 GCF_001652005.2 Ceratina calcarata | reverse complement strand
GAATTCGAAGAAGATAAAAAATGATTTAAATTAGTAGAAGGAAAGTCTGACTATCTGGTAGAGGAAAGAAGAATAAAAAATGGAAGGCAGTAGCATGTTTTAGACTGAAGGAATGAGAGTACGAAGATAGGAATCAATTAATAAATATATGTATATGTATAAAATGTACCGGAAGCTGATCCGACTAGATAATACTTTGTCTCGAAGTATTCCTCGTGACCAGTGACCGTTTGCGTGCCATCCCTGTACTGTCCTCGCTCGTCCATGTCCTGTTTGTCCGTAGTCCAGCATGTGTTCGCCACGCCTTTCACTTTCACGCTTATTCCTACACAGAATTTATATATAATCAGTTACAAAGATTGTTACGATATACTAGGCGTTCTAATTA
>NW_017137136.1:0-388 GCF_001652005.2 Ceratina calcarata | reverse complement strand
ACATAATTTCAACTTATAATCAGCAATATTATATACATAATCATACATATTAAAAATTCTTACTTCATTAAAATTTAAATCAATAAGAAATTTACATAATAATCATCTGAACTATAGAATTAACATTAAGGCAAGTTATATAACGAATACTTGTAAATGCACTATTGATATTCTTTTCTCATTACAAATACTACACGTTGTTTTACTAACAATTTCATCGAACCCCAGTACGAAATCTACGAGAATATGTCTCCTTTAAAAATTATCCTAAAATATTAACTTTTATACTCTCTTTTAAAGACACATAAGTTTCTTATCAAAAATGTAAAATTAAATGTCAATACCCGTATTTATTTTTCTACAAAATTAATTCTAAGTACTGTATAAT
>NW_017137135.1:0-388 GCF_001652005.2 Ceratina calcarata | reverse complement strand
ACTTGCCAAAATGTCTTTTATATTTTTTACATTTTTGCACATCATGCATATACGATGTTGGCCATAACCTTCTTCAGCATCGTCAATCGGTAACATTGGGGCAATGCATGAACACATTTTTGACATAAACAACAAACATGTGCATTTGTTGGGCGGTCGTTATTTTTGCATGCAGGACATGAATTATTTGTATGTGAGGAATCAGTATTCATTGTACGTTCTTTTATAGGTGTAGGTTCGTCCGCGTTAGCAGATGAATTCTGATCATGAGCATTAATAATTTTCATAATGCCATGTAAATAATCAACATGTTTTTGGACAAATGAATCAATACGCAATAATGGACAATTTTTTAGTAGCAATGATTTTATTTTATTAAATTCACTTT
>NW_017137134.1:0-388 GCF_001652005.2 Ceratina calcarata | reverse complement strand
TGTATACTATTCAATTAAATACTTCTACTTCACATAATCAGTTCTTCGTATTTATTAACCTATTACAACAAAAACTAATTGCGAAGAGCACTCACTTATGGACACACAGTGTCGCGTAAAACACTTTTCACTTTTGTGATATCCCTTGGTTGTTCTTAAACAAAGAGAAGGGAATTATACTCTGTTCGATTTTAGCGTTTTGCTCATTCGACTAGCGACAGCGGACTGACTCTGCTGTGCTTTTTACTGTACAAAAGCATGCATGCAGGTTTCGACCGGGCTGAGTATGACCTCATGAGTTCAGGTTTCAGATGGTTTTGTAAATGGAATATTCGGTGATAAGATTCGAACGCTTTAGACTTCGGACATAGTCGTATACTCAATAAGT
>NW_017137133.1:1879-3635 GCF_001652005.2 Ceratina calcarata | reverse complement strand
CCACTTATTTTTGTCCCCGACTATGTATGCGGCAACTTCATCACACTTACATTAAACAGTTGCCGTGCCTCTTGAATTTGGACGGACTGGGCCAAGAATAAAATTTTCTTTTTCTTTACAAATAGTACGTAATGACTTGCTAATTTCCTGATGTGTAGAGGCAAGATCTAGGTTCGTGATAAGTAACTCCTTATATTTTTTAGGGCAAGAGATATTGATATCCTCAGGAGCAAAAAGAGAGCTTATTCACTTCATAAGAACGTGGATAACCTCTTTGTCTTTGCTCTTAGGGATTTCTAATATTAGTCCGCCATTTAATGAAGATCGAGGTTTAATGGAGTCAATTCCTAGTTCACGTAGGTTAATATTCTCTTTAGCTTTTGAAAGTATTTGACAGAGCGTTAGATTTCCTTTTTTACTCTCAGTGATGTGAATTACTTCAACATTACGAGGTTTTTTCTTTGCTGTAAGATACTGTGAGATATTAGGAGGAGGGACCGGGATAATAGAAGGAGACAGGGACTCAGGATTTGAGGTAAGTATACGCGGATTATTCGTATTAATAGGCAAGTTCTTTTGACTTTTCTTCTTAACCATTTCAGTCCAGGTTACAGGAGACTGGGAGGATAGGTTACTTTTAGTTTAGAAGAGGTATCAGAAGTATGCAGTGGTTTTGTATCTTGTAACATAGATAGAATTTCTTTTTTAAATTCTACAAATTTCATTTCTAGTTTATTATCGTAGTACAATGGAGTCAAGGGATAATTTATTAACGAGAGGAGAAGAAGGCGGAGTAGAGGAAGAAGGGTTCTTTGGGAGAGAAGTAGACATAGTAGCAGGATTTGTTTGGATAGACTCCAGCTTTTGTATATGACCTTCTAGTATATTGATCTATTCATTCAATTTTTTATTGTTCTCAATGAGATTAATATTTCCACTGATTAGTTTCTCATTGTTCATCCCTCCTGCATTTCTGTTTTCAAGGTCTTGGTAGATTTTAGACAATGTCTGTTCAACCGACTTCAATCTACCATTAAAAGCCCCTTGTAGATTATCGGAATGTAAACGTACATAGTTTACTTCATTTGAACATTCTAAAAGGAGTAGAGCAACTTTAGATAATGGAATTAAGGACACAAGGTGAGCATCTGCTTCCTCGTTGCTTAAAGAAAAGTCAGTAGAGCTGTCTGAATCATAGAACGATTTTTTAGACGCTTCTTTTTTCCTCTACTGCTGTTGAGCGATGTATTTGAAACATCTAGGCTAGGACTATATTTCTATTTGCAGTAGAACGCTTACGCTTCGAAGAAGTTGGGTTTTTGGATGAGATGGACTGTTCAGTCTGGTCTCTCAATCCAGCGGAACGTGTTTGTGAAGTAGTAGGAGGAATCCTGTTTAGAGAGTGAGTAGAAGTATGAACCTCTGTATATGAGGCTTCTCTATTTGATATACTAGCATCCTTTTTATTTTGAGGGGAGATTCTAGTAACAGACCGCACCTGTGAGGTCTTCGTATGCAGTGGTATTCCCACTAGATGATTTGTTAAGGTAAGTAGATAAGCTTCTACTATTTTTATCTAGTGTTGACGCGTGAGCAAAGACTGTTCACTATTTTTAAAGATATCTTTGTTGTATGCTCACTCCATACGCATACTTAAATGTGAATGGATAGTTGGATGGAGAAGTAAATTAATGAATTGCACTTTAAACAATGTTGAATATATTTCTTCACAATTTTAACAAAGTATCGGACGTAC
>NW_017137133.1:0-1056 GCF_001652005.2 Ceratina calcarata | reverse complement strand
GTTTAGATTTTGCACTGAGTTCACAAAATGTCCGTTTGCACTGATTTAGATTGTCCACACAATCGTCGTTTATATTAAGCGCGAGAGTTTAATGATTAACTGAGTATGAGTTAATCAATCCGAACAAGAAGTTACGGCCCGTGAGATTGTATTAATTTCACAGAATTTGAGATTGAAACTGATTGCGATTGCTCTGAGAAAATTCCGTCTGGTGCTGACGACTCCGAAACGAACAGTGAGGACCGTTGGCCGTGAATTCGGGGCCTAGCTTCTTCCTGCGCAGGAGGTGATTTATGCGTCTCCTGCGCACGTACGCGGTCCTTAATGATTGGCTCATCGATTCGGGCATCGATCGCATGATCCTGTGCTCGATGCGAGAGCGCCTTGAGTTTTTGAGATTATTTCTCAAACACTTCGCATGGCGCCGGCAGCACTAATTCAGATTATAAATTATCAAGGTTTACTAATCACATCGTTAGTTCTCATGAGTTTTCAATCCTGTCGCCCTATTTCCATGAAATTTTGAAGACATACATATGTAAATAAATGTAAAATTTGTTTGTTTTATATATATCATTTTTGGATATGCGATGTATTCTTCCCAATCGAAAAAGTCGATTGGAACGTCAGAAAAGTCGTCCGCGCATTCATCGCGAATAATCGTATCTTCTCTTTCGTCTGCCATGATGAAAGGGCACAACTACTTATAAAAACAAAAAAACTTGCTGACAACACCACAGATCACAACAGATCACCGCAGGTCACCAACAAATGCAATCGATACTAAAGTGGTGTCGCCGGCCGTTGAGCGATATTTTGTGCGCCACACCACTGTGGTGTCGCCGGCCGTTGAGCGATACTTTGTGCGTCACACCATTGTGGTGTCGCCGACATGGATGCCGGAAAAAATCCCTCACGGCGACTTCTCCTCTTTTCGCATTCCTCACCACTATTCCCCTTTTGCGCCTTCGTCATGCTCTTCGCACTGCCATCTGTATAAGATTTCGTCCTAGTAACTTCTGAGTTTGAATCGGACAAAATGAATTATTGTAAAAA
>NW_017137132.1:0-388 GCF_001652005.2 Ceratina calcarata | reverse complement strand
CGAGCTTTAATAAATTACCATTCGCATAAAATACTAATAATCGCAGCTTTCCGGGGATGATGTTCAATTTTTCATCGCAGTCGAAACAATGCATGCGCATTCGTACGTAATGCTTTCTAACGCGTCACAGAATCGCGCTTTTACTCTCATTAATATTAACGACGGGACGTCCTTTTACTTTCAACCTCGCTGACCGAGATTTCCATTCGCTGACTGATCGAGGACGGCTCGTACCGTTAAGGATGCAACCGCATTAAATTTTGTTGCAAAATAGCAGGAAGATCAAGCGAAGAGTGACTATAATTCGTCATCTTTAAATTATTATTAGTAGACTGCGAATTTTTATTACTAATATTTAAAAGATATGAATTTCACTTAAGATTTGAGG
>NW_017137130.1:0-388 GCF_001652005.2 Ceratina calcarata | reverse complement strand
AAAACCAAATACCTTTTCTTTGCTACGTTCCCTTCGTACAGATATAATTCGTATCCGATTATTCAACGAAAGCTATACGCTAAACATCTGGAACAACGAATAACAAATAATATAATAGTCATTTGAACCGTTAACAATTTGTCGGCGAAAAACTTAACGTTTCGTTTTGGCATTTTTTTTTTATACGTCGACTTTATATGTGTGTAAGTATGCAAGCACGTGGAGCGGCACGACCACTTTTAGAATTTAGATCGCAACAACAACGAAATTAAAGTTGATCCGTATGTACAATTATGACAACGTAAATATCTTCGAATCTGTGAATTTTGTCACAACTGATGGAAACTCACGAGCCAAGAACAGTCGTGTCCGGTTCCACGTCGTTCAA
>NW_017137129.1:0-388 GCF_001652005.2 Ceratina calcarata | reverse complement strand
TGTTTGGTCACGTGATGGTCCCGAAGGCGGAGCTTGGCTACCTGATGTTGGCGACAATTCTCCCAGCGGACTAGCAGTCCATGTATATTTAGTCAAAGGGGGTACGTAATATGGACGTAAAAGGAACGTAATAACCTAATGGGAACGTAATGGCAACGTGATGGGAACGAGGGTGTTGCGGATTTTTTGGCTTTCCGCAAGCCTCCCTGGTGGACGGGGTCGGATAGCTAATCTCAACGCATAATTACAGCACAAAACATTTATTTTGAGCTACTCAGCTCGTTGTCAGATTGCACAGTGCACTTGAACAATGAACAACTATACGATATTTCTGCTAAATCGTGATCTAGTAAACGTGACCAATGGCGGTTACCCGTGCGTCGCAGAA
>NW_017137128.1:0-389 GCF_001652005.2 Ceratina calcarata | reverse complement strand
CCCGGCTATCCCGATTCCTACCAGGTCCTCCAGGGAAGACAGATTTCTTTTTAAAAAAACCAGGTTTCATCTTCTGTTTAATTGCTGGTTCTAATTCTTTGAAAACCCGTTCTCCCGGCCGAACCCTGTTAGGGCCGCCTATCCCTAACAAAANAATTGAATAGTTTCCTTGTCAGGTATGGATTCATAAGATTAAATTCGTCCAGCTGCGTTTATAGAAAAGGACATTGAACCGTCGTGGTGATATATGTTGATGACATTTTTCTATTTTCAAACGATCCGATCTCAATTACTGATTTGGTTAAAGCCATTAATAAGAAATATGAAACCAAATATTTAGGGGAAATAAGCGACGTATTAGGTGTTAAGGTAAACAGAGATGATGCAGG
>NW_017137127.1:0-388 GCF_001652005.2 Ceratina calcarata | reverse complement strand
GTTGCTAAGTCAATGGGACTGAATTTCGTACTTAATTTCAAAATTCAAATTTTGGGAACCAGAAAACACTTCAAGGTCTTGTCGTTAAAATGTTTGAATACGTTTCAGTGTCAATTATATTATGCAAAAAAGAGACTATATTTAAAAAACAAAATAAATATATTTAGAAACAGAAAATATTAATGAGATTAGAAATGTTTTTGAGGAAAAAGCTATTACCAAGCATTCATTTACATAGCATAAATATTCTTATCACCACAAATGAGGAAGATACGATGATATCTAAATTTAGATGAATCAGCTTATACACGTAATAACTTCCAGTTAAGTTAATTAGTTTTTTTATTAACTTATTAATTAAAATCAAGATTAGTTAAAATCAAGAGGT
>NW_017137126.1:0-388 GCF_001652005.2 Ceratina calcarata | reverse complement strand
TGTCTTATTTTCGCATCGTATCTTTTCTGTGTTAATCCCCTTCTAGGACGGTGCGTCGCCTCAGGTGTGAGGGTCGTCTACCTGTGCGTTCGATTTTAATCTGTCCCCGAGTTGATTTTCCTTTTTACGATTTCGCGTTTGTGTGATTGTTGCTTTGCGTGTGCGTTTTATTTAGACGTCGCCTCGGTCGTTTTAATATTGATCAGTCGCTCGTCTGTTTGTTCTGTCTGTTCTTCTTATCGTTTAATATATTTTGATATTGTATCGCTAATTTGGGTGAATTTGTGGTTTGATTTTTTTCCTTTATGTTTTTGATTAGGGTTTTTCGCGTCTGCTCGCGGGTCGTCTTCCGTCGGTCGTGTTATTTCTCTGTCTTTTCCGTTTTTTC
>NW_017137125.1:0-388 GCF_001652005.2 Ceratina calcarata | reverse complement strand
TTTCTTCGTTTTTCACTAGGAATGTGAACAAAACATTCAGTACCAAAAACTTTAAGATTATCTATATTTGCAACTCTGTTATACCATAACTCATAGGGAGTTTTTCCTACTTGTTGTGTTGGACCCGTACGGTTTATAACGTATACTGCGGTATTCATTGCTTCCGCCCATAATGATAGAGGAAGATTCGGATTTGAATAGATCATAGATCGTGCAGCCTCAACTACAATCCGATTATCGCGTTCCGCGACACCATTTTGTTGTGGTGTGTAGGCAATATTCACCGAATGTTTGATTCCCCTATTTCTCAAAAAGTTTCTAACATTACTATTTACATACTCTTTGCCACCGTCACTATGTATTTCTTTTACATCTTCATTAAACTCAT
>NW_017137124.1:0-388 GCF_001652005.2 Ceratina calcarata | reverse complement strand
TTGGGGTCAGGTGCGATTTTTATTTCGACTGATACTAGCCGAGCCAAAAATCATTCACAATGTCTGCAAAACATCCAGACGAATTGAAGGAAGTCGCTACCGATACAGGTTCTCAGGATCCGAAGGGGAAAAAGAAATCTAATCCTACTGGTCGTATGTCTCGTCAGAAGCGTACAGAAAAGTTTCGTGAACGCAAGAATGACGAAATGGACAGCAAAATCACCAATGGAATCTTTGCCCGTCTGAAGATCTCTGACCCAACCAACGTATCCGCAATTGGAGTCCAGCGAGATAACCATCCCACGACCGTTCCTATAACCTTCAGACGCTTACGAGGTGTCTTTCATAGGACATGGGACGTAATGGAAGCCATAGGTCCTCGCCCATT
>NW_017137123.1:0-388 GCF_001652005.2 Ceratina calcarata | reverse complement strand
CTGTGATACTGCCTATACTTTATAGTAACAATGTTCAGTGTGGACAGTACTAGGAATTAGGCAACTCGTAGGTTTACTTGGATTTATCTAAAATTACCAATATAACTAAAAGAAAACTTATCGAGTTATGTTGATTTCACGACTTTCCCGAGCTTGTTTTCACAGAAATGAACTATTTTAGGATAAAATTATTTTCATCAAATATTCAAACTTGCCCAGTTTTTACTTTTTCATGAAAAGGTTTGTTTTTCTTGAAGGCAAAATTATACTAAACAGTCTTACATTGTAGGGTATGTAAATCAGCATTTACAATTCTTGCTTTGTCATTTTTCACGTGCATATTATCAGGTAGTAATAAGGAATACGTTCATGTTTATTAAAAATAAAG
>NW_017137122.1:1308-4494 GCF_001652005.2 Ceratina calcarata | reverse complement strand
TTCCTTTTTTTATATGTACACAGTGTACTTTGTAATGTGCGTGCACGTTTATACACAGATTTTTCCCTTGGAACTGCATGCATTGTATAACTCCAGTTTGCAAAGAAGCATCTGCAGTATCACGTTAAATATTCCAATCAGGATATTGGACATACTTTTAATATGTGGTAAATTTCTAGACGGTAATGTTGTCTTCTTTAAGTAACAATTGGTTGATTTGTCCTCTGGGCGGAAGTATTCATGACAAACCCGATAGTTTCGAAATATTTTTCCAGGATCCATGTGCACTAACTTTTCGTTTCCAACTAATTGTACCCACTCTTTAAATCGAATTTCATCCTCAGTGGGATTTGGAAATCGATGACGCGTAGACGTCCGATCGTCACAGCCTGGTACACAACAGGAATGATATACCATTTTCAAACCTGAAATGAATAAATTTATTGTGGATTTCATGCCTGCGATTCTCGCTTCTTTTACAACGTTATGGATGATAACTAATAATGTATTACTTGCTTAAATGCACGGTGTAAGAACGCTTAAATATTAGAATCTACGTTTCCTTTATGATTTTTCAATTCGAAATATGATGAACGAATTAAGCGCTTGCGCAAATAACCACATATAACTCATCCTTGTCAATCCCAGCCACTTCTTTGTACTTCTTCTTCACAATGTCGTTATGAGCGCCATCTACTGGACAGCTTTGACATTAAAATCGATCGCAGAGGCATCTGCTCGGAATGTGCAAATACTAAATCCCGTGCTAACAATCCTCCTATTCGAGTGTTGCTACCCTGAGCCAAACCAATGGTCTGTGATCTGTGACTAATGTAAACTTCCTTCCGTAAACGTATGGTCGGAAATACTGCACAGCGTAAACCATGGCTAAGCATTCTTTTTCTGTGGCCAAATAATTAGTTTCTGCCTTGTTTAGGATGCAGGATGCATAAGCGATCGGTAAATCTTGTCCTATTTCTCCCTGACTCAGAATTGCTCCGATGGCGGTATCTGATGCGTCCGTGGTGATGACGAAGGGTTGATTGAAATCCGGGTATTACGTGGGTAGTATCGGTTGTTGGCAAAGTTCATCTCGTAATTGTTCGAAACTATCCTGGTGTTCCGTTGTCCAATGGAACCGTTTTCCTTTTCCTAGCAACTGAATTAATGGTTTCGCTTTAGCGGAATAATTTTCAATGAAGCGACGGTAATAACCAGTCAATCCCAAGAATTGTTGAATGTTTTTCTGTGTTTTTGGTACTGGGAAATCTTTTACGGCCTTGAGGTTCCTGAGGTCAGGTTTTACCTCCTCAGACGATACGACGTGCCCCAAATAAGTGACCTCCTTACGAAGGAATTGACACTTATTTGTTTGCAACGTTAGACCATACTCTCTNCGCATCGTAATCTACGAGGTTCACTGCTGAACCTCCATCGATTAAAAATTCTCCAATTCCTTCATTCAATTCCGCGACTTTGATTTTAATCCGAGCGGCTGGGGCTTCTGTGAGGATGCGCGCATCGGATATTCCGTCGTCTCTTCCCGGAATTGAACCTTACGGCGATTGTCCTTGCTTCCGTTCGTCACTTCGCCGCCGTGACGAACGCGACCGAAGTTTAAATCTTCCGTCGAGCTGCTGCGCGAATTCCTTTCTTCGAACCGACGGTTTTTCCTGCTCTTTTCCCAGCAGGTTTTCTCATCGTGTCCTTCGGTTCCGCAGTTCCAGCAGTACAGGTGGACGGGTGACTTTCTCCTATCTCGCGATCCATCGCGAGACACGTCGTCCTGAGAGCCCACGGAGCTGTTCGAGGTGGACCCTCGTAAGATAAACGAAGGGGTTCTCCTTGCTCTTCTTTCGGTTTCCGACTCATAATCGGACCTGGATGCGCTCTCCTCCCGATATCGGTGGTACGCTGGCGAAGGGGAACGGGGCGGCCCTTGATTTACGGCGGCTTTCCCAACCGTAACCCTCTCTCGAAGAATTGTCGTTCCGACGGTTCCTCATCCTGTTATCGATTTCGAGAACAGCATCTATAGCGTCGTCCAGTGTCTCGATTTTGCGTTCCATTCGTTGGACACGGGCCACGATCCTGTCCGGCAATCCATCGAAGAAACTTTCTCTTGCCTTATTCTGACAAATTCATAATGCCCATGCGGAGTGGTAAAAGCTGTCTTCGGCCTGTTTTCTGGTTTTACTTCGATCTGATGGAATCCATTTGCCATGTCGAATACTGAGGAATATTTTGCTCCTCCCAGTTTGTCCAAAATTTCTGTGATCTGGGGTAATGGGTATTTGTCATTAATTGTTTTTTCATTCAGTGCTCGGAAATCGATGACCATACGCCATCGTTTATTTCCATCGGCGTCCGGTTTCTTTGGTACAATCCACAGTGGTGAATTGTACGGTGATGATGAAGGCTGGATGATCCCTTGTGATAATAATGCTTGCACCTGGCGCTGAATCTCTTCCTGATGGACGGGCGGATAACGATACTGCCTGGTGTTAATGGGGATTTCGTCCTTGGTGTGAATTGAATGGTAAAAGTTGGGGACCTTTCCCAGTTTATCTCCCGGCAGGTAGAATCGGTCTGAATATTCCTGGATTATTTTGTAAACGTGTTCCCGTTCTTCCTTGTTGAGATGATCGGTTTGTAGTAATTTCCATACTTCCTGTGTACGTTTGTGGGCTGGTATGGGCTTGGTCTGGTATGATTGCACCGGATCTTCGTCGGATGGGTCCCAGATATCATATGGCTGCAAATCTTGCGGTTCCAATTCGAATTCCATATCTTCCTCATTGGAATTAATGGCTAGAACATATGCCGATCCATTATGATTTTGAACGGCAGCCTCTCCCACGTAAACGCCTTTCGGTGTTTTAATCCGTGGCAGGTATCCCTCCTGGATTCATCCTCAAATATACCCCAGAATTCTCCATCCCAGGTTGATTTTGGTGCTGTTTTCGTCGAAATACATCTTCGTCAGGTGGTTCGAAGCAGAATTCATGTGTTGTTCGTACATATGTAGTATACAAGTCGACTTATATGGGTTTGAAATCTTTATTGCGATCTGCTGTCTCGTGCGCCCAGGTATTCGGTACTTGACGCTGAGGTCCTCCTGATTAGAGAAAGGTATGGGTCGAACTGGCCGGTTACGTGTTACCAATGTTTTATGGTGATACGAGA
>NW_017137122.1:0-1178 GCF_001652005.2 Ceratina calcarata | reverse complement strand
GAACTCTCGCCGTCAAAAGTCGATATTGCGGCCGTAGCGGCTTGCAAACAACTACGTTGCGTTAAATACGCCATCGAGTACGTTAGATTAGCCATTTGATCAGGCGTAAGCGTAGTACTCGCGGACGGGGTAGATCCAGTTGCCATTTTTTCTAGTTGACTGGAAAACTAGTATGAATTTAATTTTATTTTAAAAAACCGACTAGGAAAACTAGTATACGGCCGTTTCAAGGGTCTAACTAGAGCACTAGTATATGCCTTGCAATAAAAGAATTTAATACGGGTTGACTAGAGAAAACTAGTATACAACCTCGGTTTCGAAAAGCTATCTAGACAAAAATAGAATATAGCGATCAAAATAAGCTATCTAGGAAAACTAGAATATAGCGTTAAGTTACGTTAAATTGGGGCTACCAAGGAAAACTAGGATATAGCCAATAAATAAGTGGTTATCTAGGAAAACTAGAATATAACCAACGTAGTTAACTAGGCTGAGTACAGTTTCAACTAGTATATTCTACGAAAAATCCTGATTTGATTTCCTAGCATAGGTAAACACTGGAGCATCCCACCGCTGTCACCAGTTTGTTACGAGGGAGAACCGTGCCAAGATCCCGAAGGGCGACCGAGTCTATTGACTCTGTCAAGGTGTTTTTTAAGGAGGGAGATAGATGCGCGGACGAGCCTTGTCAAACCCTATGGGTTATCCTCGGGAGCCTCAGGACGTGGACGACGGGGGGATGGTCAGTCCCCCTTAGCCACTTATGTATAGAGGGTTAAGGTTGCCGGGTCTAGCCTTGGTTTTTTAAGGAAATGTGCGACGCGCGGACGAACCTTGTCAAACCCTATGGGTTATCCTCGGGAGCCGCAGGATGTGGACGACGGGGGGATTGTCAGTCCCCCTTAGCCACTAGGTAATAAGGGCTGTATGACCGGGTCGGCCTTGGATTTTTAAGGAAAGGCCAAGACGTGCGGACGAACCTTGTCAAACCCTATAGGTTATCCTCGGGAGCCGCAGGACGTGGACGACGGAGGGAGGGTCAGTTCCCC
Organism: Ceratina calcarata; assembly: GCF_001652005.2. Taxonomy (NCBI): domain Eukaryota; kingdom Metazoa; phylum Arthropoda; class Insecta; order Hymenoptera; family Apidae; genus Ceratina; species Ceratina calcarata. The sequence goes on along the minus strand of NW_017137122.1, from coordinate 129 downwards.
TTAGCCACTTATGTTTAAAGGATATCGGATTGGCAGGTCAACTTCGTTGGTACGTCTCGAGCGGTTAAGACGTATCGGTTGCGAGATACTTCGGTTATCGAGCTAATTTGGAAATAATTCAGGGTTTAA
>NW_017137121.1:0-388 GCF_001652005.2 Ceratina calcarata | reverse complement strand
CTCGTAATAGACAAGGGAAAATTATTTCAAAGAGTGTGACCGCTGGTGTCCCTCAGGGCTCTGTGCTTGCCGCGACACTCTGGAATATCGGATTCGACACCGTCTTGCGGACTCCAATGCCACCTGGAGTCGAAATTACGGGCTACGCTGATGATACGCTCGTCCTTGTAACGGCAAGAAACCTCAAACGCTATCGTAATAAAACCTCTGTCGCCGCTCAGGCCATTTTTAGCGCCATCAGGCAACTAGGTCTGAGTGTCGCTGTCCAAAAAACTGCTGTCCTTTATTATAAGAGCAAGAATACTAGGACTAATCCTAATCATAACTTCATCTGCATAGACAACGTAAAAATCCCCTTTTCCCCATGTTTCAAATATCTTGGGATTAA
>NW_017137120.1:0-388 GCF_001652005.2 Ceratina calcarata | reverse complement strand
CGTTTGAATTTTCATGCGCGCTCGAACGATTAACACGGGCTCTTTCGAAAACGTTGAGTTTTTCCCGTTAGATGTTTACCTGGGATGAACCATGTATCCAGGTAGACGCGGACCCTGACACTTCTTGTCTACGTGCATGAATCATCTATCCAGGTATTCAGATGGTTCATCCCAGGTAAACATCTGCCTACCTGGATAGATGATTCATGCACGTAGACAAGAAGTGTCAGGGTCCGAGTCTACTTGGATAGATGATTCATGCAGGTAGACAAAAGCTGTGAGGGTCCACGTGTACCTGGATACATGGTTCATCCCAGGTAATTATCTAACGGGAAAAACTCAACGATTAAGACAAATGTAAATGGAGAGAACGCACATTGTCTACTAC
>NW_017137119.1:0-388 GCF_001652005.2 Ceratina calcarata | reverse complement strand
AACCAATAAAAACCGCGAATATAAAAAAAGTAAGAGCTTGACTGGGGATTTGAACTAATGTTAAAAAGGAGTAGCATTACAGCAATCGATCACTTACCGAATCCGGCCATCCGGTGATTTGAGAATATTCTGGCTGGAAAGAAACATAACAGACACACTCCAATTATATCCATTTATTTTCATTTTTTTAATTGATGCTTAATGTTGTTAACGCTAAAAATGATTGACTCCCATAACTACCCTCCGGATTGAAAATTGGTACGAAACGTTCTCTTTGGACACTGTCGAATGGTTCATAGCAAGTTGAATTTCGTTCAAGGGCATATTTTGCCATCTTATCTGGCTAGACCCTTCAATTTAGTTATAAGATTGTCATAAGAGTGTATAA
>NW_017137118.1:0-388 GCF_001652005.2 Ceratina calcarata | reverse complement strand
ACAACACAACACAACACAACACAACACAACACAACACGGCTCGCATTGCATTTTGCCAAAGGAAATTGTAGTTCAGAAACATTTCGGTTCTAACTCCATCCCTTGTATTATTTTTCTGGGTCACCACAGCACAATAAATACAAAAAAATATGGAAATTTATTATACATAGAATATAAAAAATACGATTGTATCAATTTTGACGTACGAGGCTCGGTTTTGACTTCGATTTGTTGCCAGGTTAATTATTTTGTCATGGAAACTGGCGACAGGTCCGGGGATAATCGCGTGGAGAACTGAATGACAGGCGTTCTCGCGTTGGAAGAATTATATACACGATAAAGTTCCGCGTGTACTGTCACCCGATGAAATATCGTAAGCGATCGCGCG
>NW_017137117.1:0-388 GCF_001652005.2 Ceratina calcarata | reverse complement strand
GTATAATATACTGCAGATAGAACAAAAATTCTTATTGTGTAATCGATAGAATTTGTATAAGAAATTTGGCATATAGCGAATTTCAACTTGTGTTATTTGAAGATATTTTACGCAGTATTTCGTATTTTCTTATTGAACACCTAAGTTGATTTATTTAAGATAAACAGGGAATATAGACTGTTATATATGTTTTTCCATAAATAAATAATATAATATATTTTCCAAATATCTTAGTTACGTTCACTAACTGAACTAACAAAAAAAGTAATAAACGTACATGAAAAATAATTTATTTATTGTGAATAATCTGTATTATAATTTAGCTTTACTTCAATTGAACTAATAAGGAAAATGTAATAAAACAACATGCGAATGATTCATAATACAT
>NW_017137115.1:0-388 GCF_001652005.2 Ceratina calcarata | reverse complement strand
TAAGAATCAAATATTTAGTTAGGACATCGTATTGAAAGGATAAATTGATTGCCTCCTTTAGTCTTTGTTAGTGGTCCAAATATATCCATTGCATTTTTATCAATGGGTGCGACAGGTGAGTCAGGAATAATTGGAGGTTCCTTAGGTCTGATACGTGGTAATTTTTCGTGCTGACAAATTTCACATTTTTCAACAAATCTTTCTACATCTAATAGCATATTGGGCCATGAATGTTTCTCTCTAATTTGTTCATACGTCTTTTGTATTCCTAAGTGCCCGACTGTAAGATTGTGATTTTCTTTTAGAATATTCTCAATTTCATTAGCAGAGTACTTACGAATTGGATATTCAGCGAATGTTATTTCTTTTTCAGCGTAAGTATGTGCGA
>NW_017137114.1:0-388 GCF_001652005.2 Ceratina calcarata | reverse complement strand
CGTACTTCATACTATGTTAATTTTTATATAAAACTGATGTAATTTTTAATTCTGAGAATTTACGGATTCTCAAGTCACGTTAGCCTTGCGGATTTAATTGTTTCTACGTGTTAGTGAATTCGCAAAACAATAAAATTGAAGATAATTATAGAGAACTGGGCGCCAGTGGCATTGAGCTTGGCTAATGGCAACATTAAACAGTACAGACAGGTGTAAGTGCATTAACTGATTGATGACAACGCTCGAAATAACTTCATTCGTCTGTCTACTAAAAGACAGAACAAAAAATCTCTGACTTCCAATACTTAAGAAATCCAAACTTATTCAACTGATCTTTTTGCCACATTCTAATTCTTGCATTAAAAATTTGCATACTCCTGACTTGAAC
>NW_017137113.1:0-388 GCF_001652005.2 Ceratina calcarata | reverse complement strand
TCATTTACTGAGGTCAGTTGGATCTTATATGGGTGCAGACACAAGTCCCGACGCAAAATTCGCCAAGTTGAAGTCTGCGAAAGGCCAAGTTCTGGTGCACGGCGAGGAATTGACTGCCTTGAGTTGTCCTGCACACTTTCACGGACAGCGACGATATTCTCGGCTGATCTGGCGTTTCTTTGACGTCGTTTGCACTAACGAATAATCATCTTTATAATAAAGTTTTATCATTTGATCATGCTGCTGAATCGTGTAACTTGCCATGGTGATCTGGCATTACTGACTGAATTACAAATAATAAATTTGACAGTCTCTATCAAAACAACGTGGCCGCCACAGATTAACATCGACCCGTCGCTATTGGAGAACTCTTTAGTTTAAATAATTA
>NW_017137112.1:0-388 GCF_001652005.2 Ceratina calcarata | reverse complement strand
GGTATGTAATAATAAAATTGAAGAATATAAATTGTTATTGAACTACCGTGTCAATTCTTCTCTACCCAAGACCTACTCCCTTAAGATAGATAGTTAGGTCAAGATGTACTTAAGCACTTTGAGAAAGGTAAGAACCCGCGATAAACGACATAAAACTTTTATACGAAACACGATGAAACGCCTAATTCTTCATTTTAAGAACTGCCGTTTAACAATGAAGTGACTCCAGTAAAATCAAGTGGAAGATGAATATTCGATATATCAGATGAAGTAATAGTTATCCCTGTGGCGATAGCCGTGTTTATTAGGCGAGGTTTGAAAGCGAAGATGCTGATCTGTTTTTCTTCGTTCTTAACGCCTAATATCTATTTCTCCGAATATCCCCACT
>NW_017137111.1:0-6023 GCF_001652005.2 Ceratina calcarata | reverse complement strand
TAGATTGCCGTGCCGCGGCGTGGGCAAGTACCTACTAATTAACGGATAGACAAATCGATCCGGCGCACAAGGGACACAGTAGGCGTACAGATTGCTGGGCCCGACCTCGGCTAGTATCGATGGATCGTCACGAGAGCTTGTGCTAGCATCGGCAATTGGTCCAGCGGCGACGCCTCGCGAGATTACGACCAGGGGAGGGGGGACTGATTAATTAACGCGGAAGAAGGCGGTGTCGCAGGGTGCGAGCACCGCGGGCGACTCGACCTTGTTGGTATTCGCGGCACGATGCGTAGAATAATAGGTTTGCAACGTTCGAGCACCAACGGTTTACACATTTTTATATCCGTTTTGTATAATCTAACGTTCGAAGACGTAGGAAGAGGAGAAGAGCCACATTAACATTCCGCGAACGGGACGTTATTAATTATTTAGGCAAACGACAAACGGGTTTAATCCAGTTTCTTATTATTAGCATTTACAAGCTGTACATGAATATGTGTACATAAGAAATTAATCAATTTTATATTTTTAATATTTTAACGTAATATCACAAATTTTTAAATTGCACTTTCTGAGAAATAAGAAAATACATAATAAACCTTAGTATTAGGCGAAGCAACATTTCACAGAACAGAAAAGGAAATGAAGTTTAAATCTTTGTAATTGTTGAATGAAAACAAGACGCTGTGAATGACACAGAGAATATGGTTTATCTCCAGACCTGGATAACACAGACACTCATTTAATCGATTTTATCAGAATGTGACACTTCCGCATGTTCTGCACATAAGAAAAAGATAAAGAAGATAATGTAAAAATTCGGCTGTGTTTGCGATGAAGAGACAGATAAGATAACATTGCCACGTGTCAGGCCTCGTGCAATTAGAGAATCAAATTGCAACGAAAACGCACGAACTGTATTTATTATAAATATAATTGTTAGGAAGCTCAGTTTGTCTCTAGCGAACGAGTCTACTTCCTTATCGGAGGAGGAGTTATCGAGGATGACGTATGGAGAGATCGATATCGTCCTGCTGCGTAACTATGCAGCTGCGAGTTAGCTAGTAAAACATCGGCGACTGAACCCCGAGTGCCATGCGTTGAAATCACCGATATATCGCGACACGGCACATCACGCAGTTAAGCATTCAAGTCTCCGGAGACACGAGTGCCAGATACGTTCGATCATGATTTACATTCAGTAACTTTCATGAGAAATATGTCTACTGCAAAATACGAAGTTAATGCAATTCGTTATGATTTATGCTCATACAATGTGTAAAAATTATTTGCAAACAACGCGTGACTTCGACATCACAACATTTATTACTCCCACACGTACATAGTTTATATTTAACGAAAAGAAAGTGGTTTAGGATTGACCCAGTTGCATTTTGATACGTACGTTTCCTACTGGTTCTATTCAAGTTTCAGATTCGATCGCGTTATGTTTCTACGACAACTATATTTCAGGTTTAGTGCTGAGCAGGTCGCTCGCGAGGGACGCGGTAATGAGCAGCCCGCAGCGGTTATTCGCGAAGAAATCCAAAGTTAGCGCGCTGCCATGGAAGAGGACCGAGCCGAACGAGAGGATGCAGCGTGGGGTCCGGAGGGCCCGCGGACCGAGCCTACGGGCCAGTATGTAATGTAGAAGGGATCTCGCACGACCCGAGAGAGAACCGGTCCTTCGTTCCTCTGGCACCGCTCCGTAGGACACCGAGCGTAGGTGCTAGCCCAGTGTCTCTCAATCTTTTTCGCAACACCTTATTATTATATTCAAATGACCTGCAATTCCTACCCTCACCTCTTTCGTAACTAAATAAAAAAACAATAAAGAATACAAATTCGAATAAAGGAATTCAAGTTCATACTTGCTAATTAGTATTCAAGGGGAAATTTACGATATTGTATAATTCATGAAAATCTAGATATAAATTATTTCAATTTAATTTCAATTCGTTATTTATCTAAAAAGCATTCAAATTTGATTATTAACGACAAAGCATTTGGAAGCTTTACATGAATATGTGTACATAAGAAATTAATCAATTTTATATTTTTAGTATTTTAACGTAATATCACAAATTTTTAAATTGCACTTTCTGAGAAATGAGAAAATACATAATAAACCTTAGTATTAGGCGAAGCAACATTTCACAGAACAGAAAAGGAAATGAAGTTTAAATCTTTGTAATTGTTGAATGAAAACAAGACGCTGTGAATGACACAGAGAATATGGTTTATCTCCAGACCTGGATAACACAGACACTCATTTAATCGATTTTATCAGAATGTGACACTTCCGCATGTTCTGCACATAAGAATAAGATAAGTAAGATTACTAAATAAAAAGCGAGGGACAGAAGACGAATAATCACCTTCGAATTCTTGAAGAGTGAACGACTCCTCATAAGGTTTACGCAAACATCAGCTACTCGTTTCGCGATTTTGGGTCACAGCGTCCGTCCCACTTGGTAACTTATGTGCACGCAGCTAACCCTGTTCCCGTGGCACAATCGAACGCTCGCGACCGGTACTCACCGGCTTTACCCATCTCCGAGCTGCCTACTATTCGCAGTAAAAAGAGACAAACAGCGGTTGCTTTCGCGCCTGTTTACGGTACTCGAGGGATAGATTAAAATCAGCCAGAGAAATACGCGTGTCGAGCACGCCGTGAGGAACGTCGCCGTTCCTTTCCGTCACGCACGCACCGAGATCATGTTTCTCTATAGAAGAAAAAAGCGAGAAGGGAATACGTCGCCGAAAATCAGCCGGCCCACCCGGTCGAGAGTAACACGAGTTTGCCCGTCGACGGCGCGTCCAGCGAGACAATAAATATCGGGGACAAATTAACGCGCATGTGGCCGTGTAGACGACGAGGCGACGCGACGCTCCTCAGCGTGTAGTCATCGAGTAAACGTGCAATTACTAATTACAGATAGCCGGTGATCCGAGTAACGGGAACGGGAGACGCGCTGCCTACTGGTGCGCGCAGCCGTGGACACGGGCGCAGGGTAATTTAATTAACGGCAATTACATCGCTAACAGCGCTGATTTATGCGTCCCGATGGGATCGCGACCGGGACGCGGCGACCGTAACGCGACACGGATGATCCCTCTTCCTCGTTCGCGGCTGCGTGCACACCGACACTTTCACCGTATCCGTAACGCACCATTATGCCGCGCGCTTTAAATCTCGACGGAGCCGTGGAAACGGGCCCCCGTTAATTGGCGTTATCCGCGCGATACGCGTCGAGAAGAAAAAAGACCGCAACGATGGGTAAAGCAACCAGATTCGCCTCGACGCGAAGTCGATCGGGCCCAACCTTCGTTCCGAAGATAAACGAGAAGCCAGTTCGAGAGCCACTACCTTCGCCATCCGGTACGCACCCTGCGCTGTCAATCAATGTGTCAACGCTATCTGGAGTACGCTCCGAGGCGATTCTCTCTCTCTCTCTCTCTCTCTCTTGCACCGGAGTTGGCGAACCCGTCGACTCGTCCCGATACTTTGGCTCCAGCCGCTACGACGGATGGAAGGCGTATCGCGGACGGAGGCCGCGAGGCGAGAGTTTCGGACGTTAATTGAATAATTTGCATGCCCACTTGTCGGAACTCGGCTCACGCGGCCCCGTGACGGAATCAGGTCACGAGCAAGAAATTCTCATTCTTTCTGGCTCTAATCGCGCGCACCGTAATGGCTCGAAGCGTTAACTCGAACGAGCAGACGAACATCATTCCCGGAAACCGCCAACGAGTTTACGGGGACGAAATGATACGTTTTTAAACGAGCCTCGTGCTTCAACGGTCAGAGACGTCTTGCTTTGAATAAGGAACGGATGAATCACGCGAGAGACTGACTTAAACTGAAGAAGGGTAAAGCGTTTCGATTTGGCGCAATTAGTAGTCGCCATTAGGAATGTTGTCTTGAGTGATCGCTCCGCGATATTTAGATTATTATCAGAGTGAAACGGAATGAGGTGTCATGTCTGACATTATACGTCTATATTTTGTAGAATTGTTTTGTAAAAATAAAGTTTATATGAAATTACATGAGGATTTTATTATATTTTTCTTTTAAGTCGTATATTATATACGCGCAAATCTGCTGGCAAAAATAAATTAGATCTTCCGGTTTTCTTTAATGAAATCACGATGTCTCAAGAACGAGGGTACTTTTGAGCTGTAATGCATATAAGATTGCACGAGATTCGCCGGTGTTGCTTAAGAATTTCAGTGATACATACATACATATATACTAGGCAGAAATGCACCCCGGGAGTATCGAGGAAGACCGGTTATTGCTCGGCATTCCTGACCGTCGACCAGATGTCATCGGCCAAGGCAACCTCGCGGAAAAAGGCAAACCGGAGGACATCGACTTTAATGCGACGCTATCGATTTCAGTCTCCGAATACCGTAGCCAAGAGCCACCTGCTCCTCCGTCAGTCGCGAGACTCATTCAGTAGCGTACGATAAAAAAAAAAAAAAAAAATGATTGCAAGTCAAATCCAGCAGAAGTAGAGATTGCTATCGACCATACTGACGATCGTAACCACCACACACGTTGGTTTCACGATTAATAAATTATTTTGGCCGAACGTAGAGAGATGAGAAAAACATTTTGGACGGTCGAACTTTTGGTCAACAAAATCGCGCACATCCGGCGGAATTCGCAGGCCGTTAAGCCCGGGGTCAAGTGGGTTAGGGGGTTATGAGCGGCAATTTCGAAAAGTGGCCGTGTCACGTCGCAAGGCCAAGAATGCATGGCAATCGGCGCGGTACGCGTACGTCTCTTTCTCGATTCGCTTCCAGCCGTTTCGGGCTATGTACGAGTCGACGGTCGGATAAAAAGCGGTCGCTCGAGGTACGAGCCACGGCCGCTCGAGCCGTATGAGGCAGCGCGACACCTCTTTCGTCGGCTTCGTACCTCGACACGTGCTGCTCCAGAAATCAAATGCGCCGGGGAAAAACGGCGCGCACCGCGCGTCCGCCGATTAAAATAAAAACGCGAACCGGGCGTCCGCTCGCGCGCGCGCGCGCTCTCGACTCGGCTTGAAAACACTGACCAGGCTTTTTCGTCCTCCGCCTCCTTCCCCAGTGATGAGACCCGATCCACGACAGATTCGTAAAAAAGTCGTGCGACAGGTCGTCTGGTAAAAAAGTAATTGCAACGTATCGCGGTTTCCATTGAAATTCCGTACCGCCGCTACGCGAACTATGCCTCGGCGTGGATGTCGATAGATAAGATCGATTTTCATGATTAATCGAGTATCGCTATCTGCTATTCATCCGTTGGCTCGACGAGGGTACGGACGGCCGATTAGATGGATCGGAGTATGTTCGCGATGTTTGTTGCATTCGCAAGATTGAACGGATTCAATTGATAAGCGGAAGAGATTTGCACGTTATTCGATTGACGCGTGTCACGAGAAATACGTATCACCGTGGGTAGGTATAAATTTAAAACCGCTCGAAGAGCGAACACGTGACTGGTTGCATCGCTTGAATCTGTCCGGGATCGTTTAAGCTTTTGCACTGTTCTCTCGAGCAAGCGGTATCGCAAACGACAATATCGGGAATCTAAAGAAACATGTCCCACGTCTAATGTGAGCATCAATACGATCCGCGTCAATCCTAATACGATTAGAGGCATCCAACGATACGAATCGCAAACGTAAATCTCTCCCCTGTCGAATCGATTGCCGGTTTTTTGCGACTTCATCACGAGGCATTTCCCTCCACTTTTAATCCCATTAGTCTTAATATTTCATACCTCTGCCCCTTCCAACAAAAGTCATTCACATTCCATGTAATTATAGATATCTTTGATAGAATGAAATTATAATCAGTAACTACGTAAACACAATTAATTAGCTATTTTTCTCGTGCCAACGCCATTACTCCAATAATGAATTTCGATTGACATAAAAATCAATCAGTTGAACATATATTCTTTAGTACTTTCATTAATCATGTAAAAAATTTTCAACAATTTTCAATACTTTTGATTTAGACAACAGCTA
>NW_017137110.1:0-388 GCF_001652005.2 Ceratina calcarata | reverse complement strand
ATGGAATGATCTGATTAATTTCCCGACCGAATGCGTTCGGATAACACGTTACCGGTTGACGAGATTCGAAACTACTGGCATCATCTCGAAAACTGCGTTCATCTATTTCCGTTCAGGCTATTTTCGGTGGCACTGATTCGTATATGTAGGTGTACCGTACAACAAGGAAACCCAACAGTAACATATGTAATTACGGACATAGATACTTAATAGTTCTAATTTGTTCAGCGAATCGAATTATTTGTAACAGAGCCTAATTACAATCAACGCGCAATAATTAATCATTGTCCATTTCGAGAAATTTAGTAAAACAATTAACTGTCAACGGGAAAGAATATAAAAGCATTTAAATAAAGTTCAATAAATTTAATTTCTGTATTACACACGT
>NW_017137109.1:0-388 GCF_001652005.2 Ceratina calcarata | reverse complement strand
GCGAGAGCGCCTTAAATATTTGAGATTCATTCTCAAACGGACAGCCTGGGTTTTTGAGGTGGTGGAGCGGCTGAGTCAGTACCGTAGCCTTTACAACTGCTTTTACACGTTTTTCCCTATACTATCTGTGAGATCCCTATGAGATCTGAGTCGACTCAGTTCTCCGCGTAAAGACGCCAAAGACCGACTCAGAGCGAACCGTTTCTTCAGGAATTTGACAAATTGAGATAGCTTCTCGAATTTTTTACCTTGAGCGAAACATCTCGCCGGACCTCTTAAAAAGCGCACTATCGCAAGATACTCGGCTTCGGTGTTTGGCGGCATGAACGCTACACCGTCCTCGACTATCTGCGTGAAACTTATCAAGGAGGAATTCTCACCGTCAAAA
>NW_017137108.1:0-388 GCF_001652005.2 Ceratina calcarata | reverse complement strand
TTAATTATTACTAGACCTGATATATTACTTCCCAATGTGAAATGAAAATGTAGTCCCATTGTTTGATCCGCCTCATTTATTAAAATGTATGCGCAAAAACTTGTTAACAAAGGATCTTGGTTACCCTTTAGAAAAGGTTGCAAAATGGTCCCACGTAGAGGATGTTTATTTCATTGACCGTAGAAAAGATAGCTTCAAATTTTTGGCCAAACTCATGGAACATCACGTTGTTCCTGACAAAATTTAAAAAATGAATGTAAGGTGTTGCATGCAAGTTTCTTCCAAATCAGTGGCAATCTTCATGAATCTTATGAGCACTACTGAGGCGGTAAGTGCTTATAAAACCAGGTGGATGTCACCAGATCGAAAGACAGTGTACACCTTTTTT
>NW_017137107.1:0-388 GCF_001652005.2 Ceratina calcarata | reverse complement strand
CTTGACTTCGCGCATGCAAGGCGAACTAACACGCGTCCATCGTTATCACACGAACTCAAATAAAGGCACGCGCCGTATCTGACCTTACTCGCATCGCAAAAACCATGCAGTTGAATATTTATTGGTTCATCGAATAAGAGACGACGATCTATGCATAGTTCTCGAATTAACGGAAGTTGATCGCTAAATGAAGTCCAAGCCGTGTATAATGTATTAGGAACAGATTCGTCCCAATCGGTCTTTGTTTTCCAACTCGTCTGCATAATTATCTTTGCGGCTAGTAATACCGGTCCCAGTAATCCGAGGGGATCAAAAATCTTAGCTATTTCTGAAAAAATTGTTCGTTTTGTAATCTTAGAAGACGTTTCGAATGGTTTGACTGTATATA
>NW_017137106.1:0-388 GCF_001652005.2 Ceratina calcarata | reverse complement strand
TAGCTTCCATTTATGTTATATTTGTGTTATAAAAAATATAAACAGTGAAACAATTAAACAGATAAAGCAGAAGCAACTGACAATGAGATGAAATGTCACTTAGGGAACGTAACCTGTTTCTGCATTACATTCGATTTGATGCAGTATGGATAGCGTGAAATCGATTCCCAATTATTAACTATTGGGTAACTTTTAATTAACTTTCTCTCCTAATGGCAATTTCCTTTTTGAAAAATAGTTACATGTACACCGTTGAAATAAAATATGAAATGATTGGGGCATATAACAAAGTACTTTCGAAATCTTTTGTGGCAAAAGTCCGTAAGTTTTAATACTTGATAGATGTTTAAATAATATATGCTACTTTAAACGAGAAAACGTGATAATT
>NW_017137105.1:0-388 GCF_001652005.2 Ceratina calcarata | reverse complement strand
GCCTAACTAAGGTCAGGGATCGGAGTGGTAACGGCATAGGTTTCAACAGCGCCTTGCTACCTCCCTACCTGAAGCGGGCTAACTCTGTTGAAGAGTTTCTGCCGTAGCCGTACCTGCGCGGGATTTCTATCGACGATTTTCACGAAGCGCTGGCGGCGCATCTCGGCGAGGTGATTCTGGGCTCTCAGCCAACACCCTCAGTCGGCTGAAGGCGCAATGGGGGATGAAACCCGCTTGGGCGAAACATCACCTGAGCGATACACGCTAGGCCTATCTCTAGGCGTATACCAGCTACAGCAACGTTCGGCAGGATGATGGCCTTGTCTAATGGTTGTCATCGGGGTCACATTATATGCCCGTAAAGCACTGCTTGCTGTTAAAGACGGTT
>NW_017137104.1:0-389 GCF_001652005.2 Ceratina calcarata | reverse complement strand
TACTCCTATTATTACACACTGTTATCATTAGGTACTGTTAGTACGCACGGAACGCTTGCAAGTGACAAATACACATGTTTCAATAGGGTACCTGTACATACAGAAAAACGTACATCATACTGTGATGTATGCATATCCGGGATCTCTTTTGCAGAATANGAATGTTCGGCCTACGTACGCCAGCATTCTCGCGAAAAATGAATAAAATATCGATGACCGATGTGCAACTGCTCAGTATGCAGATTGCTCTCAGAAGTAACTGTACCGGAGGCAGGCCCGAGCCAACCACCGGGCAATGCAAGAAAACGGAAACGTCACGAAATAAATGACAATCTTACATTAGTCATGGAGTACGTGCAGAAGCGAGAAGAAAAGCGTACTCCGGTTGA
>NW_017137103.1:0-388 GCF_001652005.2 Ceratina calcarata | reverse complement strand
TGTGTGTGTGTGTGTAGTTTTATACAATACTATAAATAATCATGTATAGGAGATTGAATTTCAATGAACTTTAATGGTTTAAGCGACCACACGATAAACCTTTCGATGCGAACAGGCCGGGACAGTATGGCGCACCAATTTTGGTAACGAGTCGTGCGGCTCGCTGTATTACGAAACCGATTCACCAAATTAGCTGGGATGATTATTTCACTGGAATAATTTAAGGCGGCGATCTCGACCAGAGTTCATCTGTCTGTTCTAAAATTTTCTAGTCACAATAATTGTGAAATAAAGAAATTATTTAAAAACTAAGAACTTTAAATTATTTAATTTCTATGCAAAATGAAAAATGTGTTAGATAAACATTTATTTTAAACATTGAATTGTA
>NW_017137102.1:0-388 GCF_001652005.2 Ceratina calcarata | reverse complement strand
TTCTCTTGCGAACGGTCGGTTCATCCTTGCACGGGAATAAGAATCACAGTCTAATCACACACTGGAGATGGAAGGTCGGTCACACGAATGTCGCTCCGTCCTCTCATCGTGCTCTATTTATAGTCTCTTAGGTCTCGAACCACTCCCCCTTTCTCTCTCTTCTTGTTCATCTTCGATTCTGACTACAGGGCGCATCGTCATTGGTTCCTAGAGCCGCCCTCTCTCATCCAACCCTATTCCTTCTCTTCTTCCATCAACAGTTGTAATCCTAACATCCCCTCTACATTCTCTCATCTATGCTTCTCGTCTATGAAAAAGAGTGAATAAAGGATACTATTCCTTCGATAAATTTTTCCCCCTTTTTCGTTTATAATATCTACCTCTGAGT
>NW_017137101.1:0-2010 GCF_001652005.2 Ceratina calcarata | reverse complement strand
GGAATTTTCATAGAACCATGTCCACCGTATGTACATCAGCTGAACGGCACAGCTGAGCGCTATAATCGAACTATAATGAACTCGGCTAGATGTTTACTCTCTGATTCAAAACTGAACATTATTTATTGGCCAGAAATTGTAAAAGCTGCAGCGTACTTAAAGAATAGAACAATAACAAACAATTGTCTAAATAAAACTCCATTTGAAATATTCTTCAGAAAAAAACCAAACATAAGTAATTTAAGATTGTACGGAAGTAAAGTCTTCGTGAGAAAGCCTGAAGTCAAAAGACAGTCGAAATGGGATAGTAAGGCTGACCTTGGCACACTAGTAGGGTATGAGAGCGTTGGATACAGAGTTTTAATTAATAACAAAATAGTAGTCACAAGAGATGTTGAATTTATAGACAAAATCGAAAATTTAGTAGGATATAAAGGTGACGTCGAAAGCGATAACGAATCAGTCAAAGGAACAAATAAAAACTCTGAATCAAACGAAATTGATGAAAAAGAGATAACTAATGATACAACTGATCAAGTTATAGATGAGGAAATGAAAATTGAAAATGCAGAATTAGAAGAGACAATCGATGAACGACAAGATGGGTTGAGAAGGTCAACAAGGGATAGAAAGAAGCCAATGAGATATGGCCAAACGGATTCTTATTACATCTACGTAAACGTAGTAAGTGCAGATAGTCCTACGACTTATGAAGAGGCCTTAGGCAGAAAAGATAGTGACTTATGGAGAGAGGCAATGGATAGAGAGATAAATTGTTTAATTAAGAATCGAACATGGAAATTAGTGGAGAGGCCGAAAGACAAAAAGATTTTAGATTTGAAATGGGTGTTCACAACTAAATCTGATAATCAGAAGAAAGCTAGATTAGTTGTTCGTGGTTTCCAACAGAAAGAAGTACTGGAAGATATATATTCTCCAGTAGCTAGAGTCCAAACATTAAAATTATTGTTATCCTATTGCTGTCAAAATGGTTTAATGGTTAGACAGATGGATGTGGAAACAGCATTCTTGAACGGAACAGTGTTGTCAGAAGTATATGTAAAACAACCATTAGGGTATGATGATAAATCCGAGAAAGTTCTTAAACTTAATAAGGCATTGTATGGTTTGCGTGAAAGTCCAAGAGCATGGTATAAATGTTTCGATGACTACATAAGACAATTAGGATTTCAAAGGAGTGCAAGTGATTACTGTCTATATATAAAATCAAAAAACGACGAAACAATATACTTAATTCTATTTGTAGATGATTTACTGATATGCGGGAAAACGGAAAATTTTATAGATGAGATTAAAAGAAACCTAGAGAACAAATTTGCGATGAAAGACTTAGGAGAAGTTAAGACTTATTTAGGAATAAACATACAATATGATTATAAGAAAGGTGAAATGACGCTAGACCAAAGCCATTATATAGAGTCATTAGCGAAGCAATATAATATAGAGAATAGTAAATTGTATTGTACACCTANCAGGTATGTTGACAGTTTGGAGAATGTTGATTCACAACAGTTAGAGCTTTGTTTGATCTCCTTAATTTAAACAAATCTCCACACAAGTCAGCATTAACTATAATCCGATTTTCATACTTTATTGCACATGTTTCTTTGATAAATGTGACTTCAAAATCTTTTTCAATTAATCTTTTGACAGATATTAAATTTTCCGTCAATACTGGTACGTAAAGTACATCCTTTATTGACAAAATGAAAGGATTTCCTTTAGGATCCTCGCACAGGATTTCTCCATCCCCCCTGCCTTTAACATCTGCATAAGTGTCATTTGCTAACCTTACTTTTTCTTTAGTGCATGCATTAAAATTTTTAAAGAAATCTTTATTACTTGACATGTGACTAGTAACGCCTGAGTCAATGCACCAATCATTCTTGTCCCATGATACATTGATAATATTAACACTTTACCGACCGGTAGCAATTCGAACATACTATGCCCTTTTCACCGCCCACTCAGCCGCAGATCGTCCGAGAC
>NW_017137100.1:0-5429 GCF_001652005.2 Ceratina calcarata | reverse complement strand
CGAAAGGACAACGCGGTGGACATTCCTCTTCCTATCCTAGTTAACGAGGAAATAGTTTCGCGATTAATGCCAGAGAGAGAGAGAGCCCAGTTAAAACTCGCCGTTGAAAAAAAGAGCGGAGATCTGGTCATACACCAGGCCGAAAATGCGCTTGACTGATACCCGCGTAGTTCGAATCAGCGTAGCTTTTTAAATAATCATTAAAACGTGGATTGTATAAATTTTAAACAAAATTACACGAAGTGCTAACAATATTTCATAATAAAGGATTAAAGGAAATTCTCGGTTTAATTTCCTGAAAATGAAATATGTGAATGTGTGAAATACTGTGAAATAACTCGAAACGTATAAACATAATCTACTACCGTTTAATCTGTGTGACGTCGTAAAACGGTTGAGCATTGCTAATCTGAAATCTGGATGAGAAACCATGGCCGTCTGACCACGCGTTGACACGTTCTACTGTGTACGCGATATCGTTCCGGTCGTAGCTAAAAAGAGAGCAGCAGTAGATCCCGAGTAGGATGAAACTAATTGACGAAGAGCGAATTTAGTGGAACGCGGGAACAAGATCGGTGAGCTCGTTTCGAAGGGGAGCGTGTTTGCGCGCGGAAATGCATCGGCCAGGCGGATAAATTAGTCTATTCGATTGGATTCCTTGATGCCCTTTGCCGTCTCTCCTATCTGTGGACGCGCATCTCGACTGGCTCGCTGGAATTAGGTCCCCCTCGGACGCGTGTGCGTGCGCGTCCCTAAACCGGACACCGAAATGAATGCCGCTGCATGCAATTCCGGATGCAATAGACTGCGGTCGCCGAGCGTATTTTGCGGCCACGTTTGCACACAAGCGCAGCAGCTAGTTAATGCACTGTCGCTTCGCATAATGCGAGTCGCTCGTTACGCGTTAATCGGCGACGAACCTCGATTAATCGCAAACTACTTTCATGATAAACTGTATCAAAACAGTTAAATCGTGCCTGCGCTCTACCTAATTCTCGAGACTTATTATAAAATGTATAACCGAATCATTTGAATCTATACTTATATTCATTTAAAAAATTGTCAATTTCTTAATGCTAGAAATTATAGTTCACAGTATATATTTATTTTATTTCTAATAAGGACTTTTGATTCTACTCAATCATTTATATGTGAAATCAGTCTTTTTCTAATTTTATTGAAATGACCGAACGAGAATCGTTTATATTCTTTTGTACAAAGTTTCATGAAACTATTCATGATTCGCTGCGCGATTTAGTGGAATCTTCAAATTCAGAGGGTGTTTGATGGTCGGAAGTATCCCGAGATTTATGCACGGATTCCAAAAGTGTTTCGACTGCAGATCAAACATCGGATAATCGTAGCCACCTTATCGCGATTCACGAGCACGTAGAAACGACGAGCGCCGTTTAAACTTCACACGAGTTCCCCATTAACCACTCGACGCGATGCGTTCGCGCGAGCCACTCTCGTTTCGCGGTAACAGTTGCAAGAACGAAGCAGCGTTTTCTGCCTTCTTCTCGGATTTAGTCATAGAACCGAATGAAGATCCCGCGAGAATCTTGAGAACGACTTTACTATTAAACGAAACGCTGCAATCTCTGAAAGCTCCGTAATAGATATCAAGAACTTTAGGAGTAAAATAAAAGAGGAAAGTAAAATGGATATCGTTCGTACAAACAATTACTACTTTTGACTGGCATGGAATAAAAAGACGTATAATATCCTCTTATCATGTGATTGTTACGTATCACATTAACAGAATGTTTTAAGAGTGTGAATGGACAAATGAAAATTTCAATGATTAAGAATTTTCTATACAGATTAATCATTAGACTTTGAATATTAAATAAAACATTTGTGGTATCATTATAGAAAATGAAATCCAAACAGGAATTTATTTATAATTCAAAAACGATGCCTTGAATATTACATACGATTGTATATTTTTTATAAATACATGTTTTCTATAAATCCATAAAATCCACAATATTAATTGTGAACGAAATTCCGCTTTATCGTTTTATACCTCTTTTTTTATGTATCAAAACACTTGAAGATTTATTAGATTAATTGCAATATAAAATATTGACGAGTTTAAAAAACACTTCATTGTTTTTACTGAAATTGTTATATAAATATCGTTCATATCTGAAGTAGACTTTTATTGGAATTCATGATTCATTGTATAATTCATTTAACGATTTGATAGAATTTTTTAATTGAAATTGTTTTTGATTATCAATTTGAAATATTTGCCAGATTTGTTTTTATGGACGATATGTTCTTGAAAATATCTTAAGATTTATTAACGACGTATCACGTGACGTTTGTCGGTTCAACGGTGATACGATACGGGAGTATATGGCGAGTGAATACGGGCGTGAAAAGAAAAAGAGACGGGCACAGGTACTCGAAGTCCTATTATTTTGTCAGTGTTACGAGCCCGGGGTAATTTTCCATTTTAACATGCATGGAACCGAGTATAAAATTTCAATGCCCGAGCCACGAGCAGAGCTCCGCTCGGATATTTTATATTCCATTTGTATTCCACTTGCCTGTCTTCTAAACGCGTTTACCTTTTCCCCTGTATTCGTGCCGCGGTTAACGTCTACGTCTACCTAACGGGCTTGCAGTACGAGCATTCAGCTGACGGAAACTTTTACGATACTAAGTACAGGAACGCCGATCGAATTACGGAGTAAACGTGTTATTAAACGGAACGACGCACGATGTAAGCGAGTAAATTACTAGGGAACCCGTGAAACCATAAAATCACCTACCAAACAGCAGTTCCTCTTCCCACGATCCTCTCGAACGCGCATCCGATGCGCCCTACGCTAGGGTTATCTTCGCTCCCTCGAACTTTTTTCCACTTGCTTTCGCTCGAGAGAACGCCCTTGACGACAGATCCGCTTTGAGAGCCCGGGCGAGCCAAGCAATTAACCCATTTGCATCATAAAATCCTCATAAATATTCTAATAAAAATTTGCACTATCTTTCGTGCAATAATTGTAATACAACATTTGATACAATGTTTCATAATAATAATGTTTCATGTATAATAATAGTACAATACGTGATACAATAAATCAGCTATTAATTGTCGTAATATTTGATATAACTTTTAACTTGCTTGGAGAATTTTTAAGCCTCGCCTTTTTTATTCTAATTCCTGAATTATCAAACGATATCGACAAAGGCGTCAGTAAAGTGGAATTTGTTATCCTGTCTGATCGGGGGGAAAGTTCTCGCTAGAAATATTGCGACGGAACAGGAAGGGTGGGGAAGGCTTGGAAGAGGAACGGGGCAGAGGATTACATTTCGCATTCATGGAATTCCGCGGCGCGGAGGCCCGCGTAAATCAAAAGTTGGAAAAAGCGATGTTGAAGGAAACAACGTCGTTCGAGCCGGGACGCAGCCGCGATGCCTCGGCCTCGGCGCCTCGATGTCGCGAAACGAAAAATCGAACGCCCCGCGATAAGAACTCCGTACCGGCGACATAAATTCACCGACGCGCCCCGTTGCGAAATCTATAAAAACGTTCATGCACTGATGATATATGTGATAGTAATTAATAAAATATTTGATACAATCTTTCAAATAGTAGATGATTTAATAAATGATTTACTAATTGGTACGGAAATCTGCGTCGAATCTAAGGAAATAAAATGATCTTTCATGTTTAATAAATCGTCGTGTTAATATAGCGATGTTTTAATACTTATGGACAACTATGTGTATCCACTCGAATCTTCATTCCGTTCTGTTGAATTCCGTTGCGTTCGACGGAAACTCCTTCGGACGGTATGGTAAACAGGACGCGGGGTGCGGAACAGGCTGCGAATGGAATCCGCGAATTTGAATACAAATTGAGGCGAGGACACGGGACTGCGGGGCGACATTCGGTGCATATACGTGTGTACGTGTGTGTGTGTGTGTGTGAGCAAACTTCTTTTTTCGCAGAGAATCGATGGATTTTTTTTGGATGGTATAGGGATTCGAAAATTTGTAGACAGGGGAATTCAATAACGAAGTGTGCTAATAGATTTTTTTTTCAAAAAACGTCGAATGAAATATATTCTCTCGTGGACATCTATTTCCTGTATAATACTGTTTCTAACAAAAAGTTTTTCATCAAACAACACGTGACGTGGAATAAACTAACAGTAAATAAAAACGTGTAAATCTTTAATGTTTAATATTCAAAATGCAACTACGTATAATAAAACGTATAAAACAATGCTTATTCTCTTACCATTTTTCAAATTTTATTTTATATTGCATTGATAAAAACATTTTTTTGCCTGTAAGTTTTCTGACTGCAGGAAGAAATAGATAAGAAAATTCGTAGACAGGAGAATCTTATAATAGAGATTTTTTTCAGCAGGACGTTATATGAAATAAATTTAGTTCGCAGTCAGTTACGTTTAGTTAGTATAATACTATTCGCGTTATCTTGGCGCGCTTGTAAATCTTTTATAAGTCCAGTAACGTGGTGGCCGCGATAAGAAGTAGATGAGAAACAGTAGGATAAAACTCTTTCTCTGTTTTTTCTCGTAAAAGTATTTTCTAGCAACTCTGAAATTCTTTTTACTCCCGTGTACTTTCTCGTGATTTTATCTGGTGCTCTTTTTCCCCTGACGTTCCCTAAGTATGGTGTTTAGAAAGGATGCAGCTGTTAAAAAAAAGGTAGAAAGGGAGAATAGAGAATACGTATTTGGAAGTAGCTCGTTTAAAATTTAAATATTCCACAGGAGAATGAATAGGAGAAGTTTGGAAATTTTCGTGGAGAACGAGAGAGCTGTAGGAACGGGAAGCATAGTAGTTTACATAAATATCAACATTCTTGGTTGGTAGTACGAGGAAATTCGATTCGTATCCCCGTGTTTTCGAATTCCGTGGAAAATTGTGCGTTCCGCTGGAAGCAAATCGTGTGTATACTTTCGTTCAAAAGCGTCTGCGATTTTTCACGAAGCCGTAGTAAATGATATCGGTAATTAAATTTTTTAATCAAAATATTATATCTAATATTAATAATTGTAATAATAAATCTAATAAAATATATTTTTGGTATCAATTTAGTAAATGCGATTTAGAGAATCATTGTAACATGTAATTTGGTCTTTTTTCAATTTTTCTATAAATGTACAAAATTCGCGGTGTATCGACAATTTTAAACTTCTAGTCGAATTAAAAAGTATATGCCACGTTAGTGAGAGAGTTCTACAGCTTCCGCGTAAATCGAGTTACTGCTGCCAGGCAGCACAAAAATAGTTTACCTACAGAAAGTTCTATATACAGTGAAAATGTGACAAGAATAAGACAGACAAAAAATATGTTAAATCATCAAAACGTATCTATTACAAAGTCACAAATCTTTTTATCCACATTTAATACATAATTAAATACAATTTATATAAAATCCT
>NW_017137099.1:0-388 GCF_001652005.2 Ceratina calcarata | reverse complement strand
TTCGTAAAAATTTTATTTTACTTCGCAAACGCAATAATAAATTATTGGAGGAATTGATGAAATACAATGGAGCCTTGGAACGTTTGATGGCCGCCCGGTTTTCCCTGAATGGCCATTTAAATGCGGGTGGCTGCTATCATCCCGGTAAACAGCAAATATCGAAGGACGACTCGATCTTATCCGTGCCGCGTTAAAGGGTGTCCGATAATAATGGTTCTGGGTTAAACGAGAAAAAAAATGGTTGGCAATCGTGGAAGTTGCGTGACCGGCCTGATAACACCCCTATCGACCCGTTTTCCCGACGCTTTTACATCATCGTTCAAAACTGTAACTTATGCCAATTTTAAAAGAAAAGAATCCTTCATGTTAGTAATAATCTGTTATATTT
>NW_017137098.1:0-388 GCF_001652005.2 Ceratina calcarata | reverse complement strand
TACATATATTAAAAGATAGGTGGTACTATTTTCTTGACAATCGACGTATACGCAATGATCCGAGGTAGTTGGTTTTAATCCAATCTCCTAGATTACGCCGTCGACCTTGGCATGCCACAGTCTCGCAGCTTGATTGCGACCATAGATGGCTCTTCGTAGTCGACAAATCTTCTTTCCCGATCGGAAATCTTGAAGCATATTTCTCGTCTTCTCCAATAAGATTTTATCTGTCTCGACCGAGTATATTCTCCAAAACTTCCTCTAGTTGACTGGGAGGCTTCATATATATATTTCAGTGTCAACATCCCCATTTAAATATGCTGTAGCGATATTTAACTGAGAAACCTTCAACTTGAGTTTAACGGACAATGCCAAGAGCAGTCGGAGC
>NW_017137096.1:0-388 GCF_001652005.2 Ceratina calcarata | reverse complement strand
CACTCCGATTTATACGTATTTTTAACATACCGCCCCCCTTGCGCGATCCGCGCAAACCAGAAGGGCGGAAACGGAGCACGTAAATTACTCGCGAAAATAATAAAACATGGCAAGTGGACTCACCCAAACCCGAGGAGATTTAACGTAGCTTGCAGGGCGAGTCCTAGTTGATTTCGGTGCTCGTCCGGCAGCGCTTGTCCTTCGGCCCGTGGTTCTGGTCCACGCCTGTGACGATCGCCGCTCGGCCTGGTCGGCGGACGTCGTTCAGGTCGTCGTTGCATAGACCGTTCTGGGGGACGTCGATCTCCAGTCCCGGAGCGTCGTCCTTGCTGCGGCTGCTGTCTTCGCGGGTCCGGGCTTCGGTCCCTTCGTGTCCGAGGACCTCTTC
>NW_017137095.1:0-388 GCF_001652005.2 Ceratina calcarata | reverse complement strand
TAGACGTAGATTTTTCGGTTGGAGGATATCTACCTATGGAGACCTTTTTCGAGTGAAATTGGTCTAACAATTCTAGGGTTTGTCCAATTAGAAAATTAAGAATTTAGCGAGTGCGTTATAGAGATAAATGAGCCGTGCGTTATCGTTATATATTACGTAATACGCAATATGCCAATTAAACTAATTTAGAGCAAAGTTAGCCTTATTTACATCTATGAAGTAATTAAAATGACTCACTGGGGGTTTTAGTTTCCACAGAGATTGTACTGTATATTATGCCGTTAGCGGGGAAACAGGCCGACCTCATCGTTTCTGGACTTGCCTCATGGACGTCATTAGACACAGGATACATGTATTCACAAATTACCTCGCTAGACAACACTACCGG
>NW_017137094.1:0-388 GCF_001652005.2 Ceratina calcarata | reverse complement strand
GACGTAGGGGGTGCGTGTTCGGCAGAAGGGCAATAAAGTATCGCATTTGGCTGGGCGACGCGATTAATCGCCGCAACCGCCGCAAGAATTAATTGCCGACGCCACGATAATTTATCGCGGCTCGGCCCGCGGCGATATATTTTACCACGGATACTCTTTTCGTGGTGCCGCTCGCACGATAACCTATGATCCTGTTTCTTGTTGGCGAAAATCATCTTGGGAAAACTCACCCCCGCTAGTTCGTATTTCCACCCGAATTATCAATCAAAAGTACAGACGTAAAAATCTGTTTATGCCAATTCTATTATTATTATTATTATTATTATTATTATTATGATTATTATTATTATTATTATTATTATTATTATTATTATTATTATTATTATTA
>NW_017137092.1:0-388 GCF_001652005.2 Ceratina calcarata | reverse complement strand
CGACACATTTGAACACGCCGGAAGAACACACCTTATGTTTTTACATCATGGGAGAAAGTAGAG
Source organism: Ceratina calcarata (assembly GCF_001652005.2). NCBI lineage: Eukaryota > Metazoa > Arthropoda > Insecta > Hymenoptera > Apidae > Ceratina > Ceratina calcarata. Next base: position 325 of record NW_017137092.1, on the reverse strand, counting down.
GAGTCGAGTGGACATTGAGCAAGTCAAGGTCACAGGGGCCCAGTTAAATGGTTGCTCTTGGTACCCGACGGACAATTTGTTCCCCTCCGTAGCCCAGTTTTAATGGCCGCGTTTATAAACACGAAGCCCGCCGTTATTATCTACCGCGGACTACTTTGTTCAGCAATTTCGACGTACGGCGAATGTATAATTTAAATAATACAAGTGATTACACCGGAGGATGCGTAGTTGTGTATTTAATAATAACAAAGAATCCGCTTCGACCCGCCCTCCGTTAAGCCGCACGCGCTTATGGAATCTCGTAAAGAATTCAATTGCATATTTC
>NW_017137091.1:0-388 GCF_001652005.2 Ceratina calcarata | reverse complement strand
GTTACAACTCGAATTTTTTAAATAATGTTTTTTCTTTTCATTTCTGTAAAAACGTGTATTTATACATACACATAAGCATCTAAATCTCTGAAGCAAGTAACAGTTAAAACATTTGTAGGAAATTATTTCACAATCATTTTTCGAGTTACGTATTATCTATCGTTCTTGAAAGAAGGATAAGCAATATCTTGATATTAAATTTTAAAAGTACAGAAGTATCGCAACTGATAACAACGATGAGAAACTTAAACTTAGATTAACTATTAGAGTTGCAATAAGGATAAAAATGAACTGTACTCCTCAGAAATGAATTAAGTAATATAATGTTTGACAGTAACGTTGAACACGCAAGGATAATGCGTTAAGAACACACACAACTGAGAATTTT
>NW_017137090.1:0-388 GCF_001652005.2 Ceratina calcarata | reverse complement strand
TTGAAATTCACATGGGGTCTATATTTTAATATATTTTATACGCTTATCTAATCGCTTACGATATGGCAACTTTAATTTATTTTTGCCGCATCCGAAGTACAATTTTTTCATAATCCCTAAGCACGTTAAGTGCATATAATCTAACGGAAGACTTTTCACCATATCAATTGGTGACTGTATCAATAATAATGGCGATTGCCCCACATGATGGCATTCCTGACGCTGTTCACGGAATGATGCGTCTGTCTGAGATAAAGAATTTTCATCCCGAGGATATATTGTACGCTTCCAATTTGGCTTCTCGCCTGAAACGCGAATTCCATACACTTCGCTCCTTTCGCATGCCCCGTATCCACCATGACCAGTTATAGATTTTAAAAATTTTCTG
>NW_017137089.1:0-8080 GCF_001652005.2 Ceratina calcarata | reverse complement strand
TAGATTTAACGACAAGAAGAGACGCCCTGAAAATACACTCGCTGATACATAATCACATACAATATTATTGTATGCATGGTACGCAGCGGGTTTGACCGGCATTGATACGGAGAAACCTATTTTTAAGAATGTTAATGAAATATGTTTCCCAATTAACTCGACACACTGTAATTGTGAGAGTGTAGCGTTATTAAAGCGTGCGTGGTGCGCTCATCAATTACCTATAAACCTCGAGCAGTCAATGCTTAAAATGATTGAGGATCGCGCGATCCGCGAGCGGGGAGAAATTTTACAGACGGTCGAACAACTCAGGACGAACGTCAACGAAGACGTATCGGAGCTGAGGGAGTCAGTGATTAACGTCCGCGAGGAAATAAACGAATTACAGGTTACAATTAGAACGCGAAACGCGACGAACAGTCACAATACCGCTACGTCCGGGGAAGGTGTTGAAGTCAAGGAGTCGCGTGCAACAGCGGGCACGAAACGAGCTCCACAAGCAAAAGGATGCGCGGTATCGCCGCACGAACAAAGGATCGAACAGGTCGATCCAGAACGCGAATTGGAAAGCGCCACGGTAACGCTAGAAGAAATGACCCGTCCAAAAACAACGACACCAGGTATGCGGGATGAGTTGTCATTGTCCGACGAAGAAAGAATATGCACTCCGTCGATCAATAGAACCCCGGAGGTCAGAGTAAAAATAGAGGGGATAGCAATGGCGACACTGATCGACACCGGGAGCATGATAACAGCCATATCCGAAGGATGCTATGAGAGGAACCTCGAGCATTTTAGACGGTGCCCCGCACTTCCGCTAGTGTGAAGTTTCGTGGTAGGGGTGACCAGAGCCAAATCTAAGCGCCTGCAAAAACAAGTGTATGCCAAGGTGGAAATAAATGAGATGACCCTGAGCACGACAGTGATCGTGGTACCAGGGATGATGCAGGATCTCATAATTGGAATAGATCTGCTGAACCAGCTGGAGGCAAAAATTGACCTCGGAGAGAGAACAATTTCCCTACGAAAGAACAACAAATTCGTAACAGTTCCCATGCTCGCGGGAACCGAGGAAACAACGGATATACCAGAGGCGGCTGTGGTAGGACAAATGGACCTCCCAGTCGAGACACAAAACCTCGAGGATGCAATGGCGGGTAAGCAGAAGGACCTAGAAGCGCCGGACGACCAGAGAGATCGGATCAAGGAAACAATACTGCGATATCCGGAAATATGGAGTGAGTCACCAGGACGAGTAACGTGCTACGAGCACGAACTGATGGTCGAAGAATCGGAACCGTTCGTAGGAAGATCCTATCCCATTCCAATGAAACATCAGATAATGGCAAACGAAGAAATCCAACGCATGCTTGACACGGACATCATTAGACCATCGAACAGTCCGTACATCAATCCGCTTGTGCCGGTGACGAAAAAGAACGGGAGTCTACGCCTCTGCATTGATGCTCGCGCTTTGAACCGAGTACTGAAGGCAGACCATGAGATGTCCGAAGGAGTGGAAGTCATCTTCCAGTGCTTCCGAGGAGTAGCGTACATGTCCAGCCTCGATCTCACTAACAGTTTTTGGCAGATCCCGTTGATACAATACCGCTACGTCCGGGGAAGGTGACTCGCAGCAAAACGCCGCGAGTCCGTACAAGATCAAACCGCGATTTCCGACATTCGAAGGGAAAGCAAGAGAACATCCGCCGAAGTTCTTACGCGAACTTAACCGATTCGTTACGACGGCAAGAATTAGAGACGCCGATTTTCAGATGATAGTAGACCAGGCACTGAAGGGCCGTGCCAAAGCATGGTGGGATTTGGTAGCCGCGAGAACCGATACGTGGGACGAATTTTCGCGAAAATTCTTAGCTCGATTCTGGAGTGAGTCGGTACAGCAACGAGTCGCGAGGGATTTAGAATTCGGCTACTATAACGAGAACTCGCAGATGACCCGGGTTGAATACGCAGCCCGAATTATCGCGGACGCGGCCGATCTGACCCCGTGCAGGTCCGACCGTGAAATCTTAAGTGCCGTAGCAAGGCATTTCAATTACGCGATTCATGACGCGATCCTCGCATAGAACATCGATTCAGCAGAGACGCTGCTGGACATGCTCGACCGATGGGATCATGGGGGCGCCTTAAACCGCCCCAAACCCAACAATCGCAGGTTCCGGGGAAATGAAGAGAGACCCCGAGGTCCACTGGTCAAACAAGCTCGTGAAAGGCCCAGCTATGCGCCAAGGCCAGGCGGCGCGGAACCAAACCGTGAACGGCCCAGTAATCCACCGATTACAAGCGAACAAACGATGCTGCGCGATGGAATCGCAGCAGAGATGATAATCAAGCGGGCAGAAGGGCGCCTAACACCGCCCAGCAGAATACCGCGAGAATGGGGTTAGCTGAACTAACTATTGAAGAGGACCCCGCCATGACAGGGTTGGCGGGAAACGAGTGAGGAGGAGCTCCAGGCGAGGGCGGAACGGCACCCCACGGGAAGCCCGGGGCCCCTTTAGGAAAAGGAATGTGAAGGGGTATACAACGAACAGGATTACGAATCGGGACACGCAATACGGGCAATGGAAAACGGACAAGAAAGTCTGGGAGGCGTATATGCACGCCAGAGACGAAATTAAGAAGAGAAACGAAATAGTAGTACCGAAAGAATCGGGAAAGGAAACGGAGAAACGAAATGAAGTCAAGGAGTCGCGTGCAACAGCGGGCACGAAACGAGCTCCACAAGCAAAAGGATGCGCGGTATCGCCGCACGAACAAAGGATCGAACAGGTCGATCCAGAACGCGAATTGGAAAGCGCCACGGTAACGCTAGAAGAAATGACCCGTCCAAAAACAACGACACCAGGTATGCGGGAGGAGTTGTCATTGTCCGACGAAGAAAGAATATGCACTCCGTCGATCAATAGAACCCCGGAGGTCAGAGTAAAAATAGAGGGGATAGCAATGGCGACACTGATCGACACCGGGAGCATGATAACAGCCATATCCGAAGGATGCTATGAGAGGAACCTCGAGCATTTTAGACGGTGCCCCGCACTTCCGCTAGTGTGAAGTTTCGTGGTAGGGGTGACCAGAGCCAAATCTAAGCGCCTGCAAAAACAAGTGTATGCCAAGGTGGAAATAAATGAGATGACCCTGAGCACGACAGTGATCGTGGTACCAGGGATGATGCAGGATCTCATAATTGGAATAGATCTGCTGAACCAGCTGGAGGCAAAAATTGACCTCGGAGAGAGAACAATTTCCCTACGAAAGAACAACAAATTCGTAACAGTTCCCATGCTCGCGGGAACCGAGGAAACAACGGATATACCAGAGGCGGCTGTGGTAGGACAAATGGACCTCCCAGTCGAGACACAAAACCTCGAGGATGCAATGGCGGGTAAGCAGAAGGACCTAGAAGCGCCGGACGACCAGAGAGATCGGATCAAGGAAACAATACTGCGATATCCGGAAATATGGAGTGAGTCACCAGGACGAGTAACGTGCTACGAGCACGAACTGATGGTCGAAGAATCGGAACCGTTCGTAGGAAGATCCTATCCCATTCCAATGAAACATCAGATAATGGCAAACGAAGAAATCCAACGCATGCTTGACACGGACATCATTAGACCATCGAACAGTCCGTACATCAATCCGCTTGTGCCGGTGACGAAAAAGAACGGGAGTCTACGCCTCTGCATTGATGCTCGCGCTTTGAACCGAGTACTGAAGGCAGACCATGAGATGTCCGAAGGAGTGGAAGTCATCTTCCAGTGCTTCCGAGGAGTAGCGTACATGTCCAGCCTCGATCTCACTAACAGTTTTTGGCAGATCCCGTTGACGGCATCTTCGCGGAAGTATACCGCCTTTCTATACCGAGGCAGGTGCTATGAACATGTGGCTCATTCGGGCTGAAGACCAGCAGCGCAAGCCTTGTCAGGACGTTGCGTATCGTCCTCCAAGGAATGGAGGAATTCGTAATCAACTTCATTGACGACCTGCTGTGCATTTCCAACTCGTTTCAGGAGCATGTGAAGCACCTATTAGCACTGTTCAGCCGATTGAGGGAACACGGCCTTACCGTAAACTTGGCAAAATGTCAATTCATGGCAAAACAAATAACATATTTGGGACATGTGATCTCGGCGAAGGGAATTACACAGCAACCGGAGAAGTTGAGTTGTATCAGGAACTTTCCCGCGCCCAAGAATCAGAAGGTGCTGAGGGGCTTTCTGGGCCTCATCAATTTTTATAGCAAATTCACTAGGCTCCATGCTCACGTTATCGAGCCATTGCTTCCGTTGTTAAAGAAGAACGTACGCTATAAATGGACGGATGCGGGCCAAGCCGCGTTTCAAAGGACGAAAGAACTTTTCTGTGAACAGGTGGTACTCAAATTCCCGGATTCATCGAAGGACTTCCACCTGTCCACCGACGCGAGTCAGTTTGCGCTCGGAGCGGTACTTGCACAGCAAGACCAAATGGGAAACTTGTGTCCCATTACATTTGCCAGCCGCACTTTGCGCGGGGCGGAGCGAACGTATTTTACCACAGAGAAAGAGCTCCTGAGCATTGTCTGGGCGCTACAGAAGTTTCGCACGTACCTATGGGACGCCCGAATCGTCCTCCGCACGGATAATCAATCGCTTGCGTTTTTGATGAGTAGTAGATATGTCAGCCAACGCATCACACGCTGGATCTTGTCAAGCCAGGACTATGATATCACGGTCGAGCACTGCGCGGGGAAAGATAATCGCGTTGCGGATTGCCTGAGCCGGTTGCGCGAGGGGTACGAGTCGCAGGAGAACGGATTGTTGATGTTATCCGCGCTAGTCCGGGCATTGTCGAGCGAGGTTAGAGAGTTGTTCGTTCATATCGTAACTCATCAGCGAGAGGATCCGCAATTGCGGACGTACTTCGAAGCGTCACCGTCGATGCGACCGCGGTACTGCCTCCTCAACGGCGTGCTGCACCATGCGACACGAGAGGGAAAATGGAGATGCGTAATCCCGTCCGGATGGGGGACACGCCTGATTCAGGAAGTACACGAATTGTACGCGCACCCAGGCTCAGATAAGTGCGTTAATCTGCTATCTGAGACGCTATATTTTCCCAGATTGGCACATAAGGTTCAACAGTACATAGCGGCATGCGACGTGTGCCAGCGCGTAAAAATCATGAATAGGGACCTGCATGTTGAGATGCAGAGAATATTGCCGAAACAACCACTCGAACTGGTCTCGACAGATTTCTACGGCCCGCTCCCTACAGCAAAGGGAAAATGTAAATACCTAGTGGTCTTCGAGGAAGTATTCTCAAAATATGTGAAGCTATACCCGTTGCGACGCGCCACCCCCGTAGCAACGTTGGCGCGCTTAGAGAAGGCGTTCATTCCCGAGGTCGGAAAACCGCTGCGCATAATCACGGACCACGGAACGCAGTTTACCTCACCCCAAGGAGACACGAACTCCTCCCTCCCGAATACGCCAGGGGAGTATTCGGTTACAACATGAAGTTTCTGAACAGTGTTGTCGCACGCCGGGAAAATCGTCGTTTGTTCAGAGACCTAGGGCAAGGTAGTGGAGCTATCGGTTTACCCGGAGTCGATGGAGCCATCGATTGCACCCATGTGAGATTGATGTGTACGAGGCTGAACGACATCAATGAAATTTTTAGAAACAGAAAAGGATATTTTTCTCTTAATGTACAAGTACGTTTTCATGCCCTCTTTCTTTTTTCTTTAAGGACTACAACACTCTCATTAAGGAATTGTACGATTGTATTTGTAAATTATGAACTTCGTTACAGGCGGTTGTTGGGCCTAGAATGGAATTCCTGGATCTTGTACCGGAATGGCCAGGCAATGCGTACGACAGCCGCATCTTCCAAAATTCTCGAGTACATATGCGCTACGTGGAGAGGCTTCAATTTCCGAGCATGTTTCAGCAATTTCGGTGACGGCTGGTTCGGTGATGGCTGGTTCGGTGATGGCTGGTTCGGTGATGGCTGGTTCGGTGATGTCCTCCATCTCTTCCGTATCATTAATATCATAATTAATGATGTTGTCCTCCACATTATTCGATGTATACAGCACAGGCGCTGTATACATAAGGTCCGGTGTTAACGCTGCAACATCCGGATCTGGTCCCACCGTTGAATTCAGCGGTGGTCCTCCTCTCGTTCGCAGTACGTGCTGGCGTGCCTTCGTCAGCACGTCCCTTTTCTGCGCTTTTAAATTGCTCCAGAACTTCTTCAGCTGCGCAATGGTTCTCTGAAATAATTGTTTTCAATTAACACCCTACATTTATTGTGCAATAACAAACATTCGAGTCATGGCTCTTTGAAAAATTTATTCACAAATAAGAAATAATAATTTTCTTACCTCGGACGAAATAATTAAGCTGGAGTTATATTCTGCGTGGATTAACCGCCACGCTTCTTCTTTCTTCTGTAGGGTCGAGTTATCACTCTTTTTTGCTTCTATTATTCGTGAATATTTCTTCAATATGTGTAAAAACAACGTTTTTCACAATCCGTATAATGTTTACGGCGTTCCATTCTTATTTTTCTCACAAAATTAGCACTTTGATATTCACGTTCACGAGCAGTGAGAAGCAGTCAGAAGTGAACTTCCCACGCTTAATTCGAAACATATAAAAACCATAAAAAACGAAAAGCTGCATCCGCGAAACCATTCCTCATTGGCTGCTACACTGGAAACTTCCCGGAGATTGCCGAAGGGAAATAAGCATTTGCTCAAGCATTTGCTTCGAATACGCAAATGCTTAAGATGTCGTTTTTCGGATAAGCAAACCTTTCGGATTGTGAATACATGAGGGCACCTTATTCGAATAAGGCGAACTTGGTCAAGCAATTGCTTGAGCACGGACTGTGAACCACCGGCCCATGGCCGGTATTCAGAGTCGTTGCTTATTCTTAAAATCGTCTTAAGAATTTGCTATCCCTGCCTATCCCATATTTCTAGTCCTTTTCTTTTACAGGGAACATGGACTTAAGCAAATGCTTAAGACGATCTTAAGAGTAAGAAACGACTCTGAATACCGGCCATAGTTTCCGTCTCCTAACTTTTCTATTTGTTGCGTATTTGTGATACTCATGGTGATAAGCTTTTTATTATTTCAACACGTGGCACTTGGTTATGTTTAACCTCACTTTTTATTAATTTGATTTGACTGTTTCGCATCTGGGCCCATAACCTGTTAGAGTTTTGCTTACGAAGGCCAGGTTGAAAATAAGGTATCACACTTGCACTTACACTAATTTATTAATAATATACCAAATATGAATATATATATATTAGTTACATCGCTGGCAATTTGCGTTAGAATACAGGAAGGGCCGATCCGATCAACGCGGTCTGAACAAGGAACGCATCCGCGGTTTTACGCGGGTACTTCGAATATCTTCACAACTAGGAGTTAAATATATTTCTTTTACAGAATACATGCAATTTTAGTTTCGCTTTCACTTACCTGTGAAAAGTAACACTCTCACTTATCTTCCACTCATTCTTACACTTTTTAATACAGCACGCTTTAACCATTTTATATGTTTCTTGATAATATTGCATTTTTGTAAATGATGTTGATGACAAATTTGTCGATGATAAATTGAAAATCGCGGTCATGACTACTCAATGCGTGGCGCAAAGTGCAATGGTCTACACGCAAATTTACTATAGTACACTACTTAATAAGAGAGGCAAATTTACTACAGTACACTACTTAATAAGAGAGGGATAATAGGAAGAAGAAGGATGCATTCACCGCACAGCATTCTCTCTCTGTCGGACCTACCCCGCTACTACTTTCTCTTACAGCAGTTCGCACTCCAGTTAGATATAGAGCTCAATGGTTGCTCATGACTGCGTTAGTGTGCTGGATCGACCATGTTGAGTATCCGTGAGCACTTGAATGCAAGGAAGCGTGATGCCTGCCCGGACGTCGGACTCTCCTCACGTTTTGGAAAGTAAGTAGTACAATTTCTTCACGAAACAATAGAAATCATTTATTTTTGATGTTCATTTAATAAGTAAGAAGTAAAGAAAATG
>NW_017137088.1:0-388 GCF_001652005.2 Ceratina calcarata | reverse complement strand
ATCCGGTGCTATTAGCGACGGCCTACATTCGTGTTTACGGACCGAATGGCGAATCACGATTAGCACGTGCGCTCCTAGACCAAGGTTCCGAGATGTCCTTTATTTCCTCGGATTTGACGAACGAGCTGCGCCTACTGAGAAAGAAATCTCCAGCCACGGTAACCGGACTGGGGGGCGGAAGAACCGCGATGATAAAATACAGTGGCGAGGTCGGCATCGGTCATCAGAAAAGCAAAACGCCGTCTTTACGTGCGACCGCGTTGATCGTGCCAAAAATAACCTCCTACAAGCCACCAAGGATCTGTGCCAATGTACAGTCTCTCTTTGAGGACGTTGACTTGGCAGATCCAGACCCCGCGGTCAACAACAGAATCGACGTTCTTCTAGG
>NW_017137087.1:0-388 GCF_001652005.2 Ceratina calcarata | reverse complement strand
CTCCTCCTCTCTTTTCTTCCTACCCGCTCTCCTCTTTCCTTCTCTTTTCCTTCCCTTCGTCCCTCACTTCTCTCCCTCTCTCTCCGTTGCTTTCCTTCTTCCTTTTCTCTCTCCCTCTTCGCCTTCCACCCTGCTCTCCTCCTTTTCTTCTCTCTCTCTTCCTTTCCCTCCTTCCTTCCTTCCTTCCTTCCTTCCTTCCTTCCTTCCTTCCTTCCTTCCTTCTTTCCCTTTTCTCCTCTTTCTCCCTCTCCCTCCTTTCCTTCTTCCCTTCCCTCTCCTCCTTTCCTTCCTCTCTCTTCCTTCTCCTTCCCCCTTTTCTCCTCTCTTTCTCCCTCTTCCTTTCCTTCCTTCCTTCCTTCTCCTTCTCTCCTCCCTCTCTTCTCTTTTT
>NW_017137086.1:0-388 GCF_001652005.2 Ceratina calcarata | reverse complement strand
TTACTACGTAAATTGAAACTCGTTTCCCTAATGGAAACATTTATTGAGCTAATGTTACTGAAAGTTTCTACTTCTGAATTAAAAATTCTTCTTCTTTTACTAATATCCATGGATCTTATTCCCAAATATAGATTATATAATGAAGAAACTATTATTACTCGTACTTGCCACCATCGTTGTCAGACCAAATTATAAGCATTACGACTAATCATAGTTTACCTGATTTAGTAACAATGATATCAAGCAATACTTACCTTCAAATTTATTAGTATAACTCAATTACTACTACACAAAACGATCACTTAAAACGAAAACAAGAACAAGAAAACTTAATTTCTGAACTGATCATCTGAACACCAACACCATTATTTTCTATATATTTCAAACA
>NW_017137085.1:0-388 GCF_001652005.2 Ceratina calcarata | reverse complement strand
ATTTTATTATACTATTAGTGGGCGGATTATTAATTTATAATTTACGATCCTTATCGACTTCGTATAAAGAAGATCAATCTGACGTATTCCGGACGTATTTAATCTTTCATTCTAGTTTCCGAAAAACGAGAATAATTGTTATTCAGATCCTTTGTAGAATTACATATAAATACTTTGACTGCCATGTCACCTAAATTCAGGTGACGCATAAAGTTTTCACCTGGATTAGGATGATCGATACATTGGCTGTTATTTGGCTGTGGTATTTCAAAAGATAGTTAACAGGATATAGGCTAATAAAGTATAAAAATATATTATTATAAACTGTCTAATTAATTTGATTAAGAAAAGTATTTTGTTTAGCAGTCAGAGTGTCAATATAATTTTT
>NW_017137084.1:0-388 GCF_001652005.2 Ceratina calcarata | reverse complement strand
TTCAGTGAACGTAACTAACGACTAATTGCTTTGTTTTCTGTAATATTTAAACAATATCTTAGTTGCTCTTGGACAACTTTTTTGCAAAGGAAAATGTTGTTTAAAATCACCATGCCTCCTCCCCATTTCAAGGCCTAACACTAGTTCTGGGACACCCTGTATACATATACCAGAGATGAAGTGGGGGTTTGCTCATTTCTTTGTTAGACAGTGGACACGACTCACTATCGCCTCTAGTGGCAATGTACATCGTCCCATGCTTCCAATGTTAATAAAGTGTACCACCATACTCGAGTATCAAATTTTTAACAACTAAACGCAGATCGGTGTGGGTTCATACGTATAGAAAAAGTGCTTATGCGTACGTGAATCTTACCTATACCAAGTT
>NW_017137083.1:0-388 GCF_001652005.2 Ceratina calcarata | reverse complement strand
GGTTCGAGTTGCCAAAGATGTGGATTGATGCAGACGAGTGCAATTTTGGTTACGGAGTTACAGGATCTCATTGACGATATCCATCATTGATAAATTCTCACGTTCGTTAAAGAATATGTAGTTCCTAGGCGTCATGTTAGGTTCGAGTTGCCAAAGATGTGGATTGATGCAGACCAGTACAATTGTTGAAGTCCTCTTTTTGGTTACGGTGTTGCAGGACCTTGTTGGCGATATTCAACATTGATAAATTCTCACGTTCGTTACAGAATACCTAGTGCTCAGGCGTCATGACAGGGTCGAAGTGCCAAAGATCAGGATCCTTCGATTCTGTAATTCGTTATAATACATCGTACGCTGATATTTGTCATCATCGATGAAGTCAGCCGAC
>NW_017137082.1:0-388 GCF_001652005.2 Ceratina calcarata | reverse complement strand
ACGAAAATCGACGTGGGGGCCGATTCACCATGCTTATCCTGCTAGACCCTTTCTGTCGCCGAGGCTGCTTATACTATTACACTTTGGACGGCTCGTAATTTAGACACACTCGCTACAGGATTTATAGAAAATATCAATTATTTGTAATCAAATATTACTTTATTTCATCTCATATTACAATGAAAGTGTTTATCGGATCGAGAATAATAAAAACATCTATGTACTATATTATTTGCTTTCAATATCTCCTTAATACTATTGTTGAAATGTATCAAAAGAATGTAAAACTGAACGTATGGAGACATATGAAACAAAAATTCTGTTAAAATGAAACTGTTGGTCCTATCGAAAAAAATAAAAATATCTACATATGTACAATATTATTTTT
>NW_017137081.1:0-389 GCF_001652005.2 Ceratina calcarata | reverse complement strand
CCTTTAAGGTTTGGCAAGATTCGCGTAATGTTGTACACGTAGCCCTTTAGTTTAGAAATTAGAGTCCAGATATGTTTTTCATAATTAAGCTTGTTATCGATGATAATCCCTAGGTACTTAAAATTATCTGTTATAGGCAATTTTATGTTATCAACAATGACAAAAATTGTTATTTATGTTTGGTTCTTCAAGTTTCTTTGAGTAACTGACAATTGCAGTTTTACTTGCGGCTATTTGGAGTCCCACACTTCTGATAGCATTGAATAGGAGCTGAGTGGAGTGCGAAGCAAGAGCGCAGCAACTGCTCCAGCTTTTTTGGAAAACCAGGATGAGAGTGTCATCAGCATACCCGATAATGTCAACGCCCGGGGGCATTGGCGTGCGTAGGA
>NW_017137080.1:0-389 GCF_001652005.2 Ceratina calcarata | reverse complement strand
TAACTATACTTCTAAAAATACTCTTAAACCGTTGAACCTATGGGAAGGTTACATACGACTTTATTTATAGCTAACAACGAGAGCTACAACTTTTGTTGAAAATATTTTTCGCTAGCGTCGACAGCTAACGAGTATTTGGCAAAAAAACGAAAGAACAGTTTATTGCAAAATACTCGTTAACTATCGACGATAGAAAAAATGTTTCATACGGAACTTGTAGCTTCTGACGGTACCTACAACTGTTGTTTCAAACATTTTCCGCTAACAGCAACAAGTAAGCAATTATTTGTAACAAACGAAAATTTCGCAAAACCTAAAGGGAATCTCGGAAAAATGAAAATTTATTTTTTTCAAAATATCAAAAAATGCTTCAAATAAAAGTTGTAGGT
>NW_017137079.1:0-389 GCF_001652005.2 Ceratina calcarata | reverse complement strand
GGCACGTCCTCACGACTGGAGGTTCCTTCCCTCAAACAGAGGTTTTGCAAAAATCTCTTATCTTACTAAGTGCGTTCGGGCCTCGTATCCCTATACCGACGGGAGCTCCCACTCCGTCGGTTGACTCGATTACTTACTTGGTCGTGTGCCAGATGCCTGCCACAGTAATCGAAGTGCTCGCTATAGGTTTGAGGCGGCCTTATTAAGGCGCGCGCCGTGATCGCGGTTGCGAGAAGGCCTCCCGGGCGGCGCCGCCTAGCGGCGGTTCCGAGAGTTTCGCCGTGTCGGACGGGTTGCACGGTTACGCGGGGACGGAGACGGTATGCTCCGTCACAAATTATTCAGAAAATAATGACATAAATGTAATAGAACCCTTGCCAAACCCTGCT
>NW_017137078.1:0-7633 GCF_001652005.2 Ceratina calcarata | reverse complement strand
TGCAAGAAAGAGGGAGTTTTTTATTGTTAACTAGTTTTAAGCGTTATAACCTAACCCATGGGGTCCGGTATATAGAGTGTGTAGAGGAAGGGCAGGGCGATTAAGTACGAGTTCGTTGAATGTTGATGGTGTGAGTTATTCCACGTGGAAAGAATGTGCTGAAGTGTTATTGAAGCGGTTCTTCCCAGCTGCAAGTATGGCAGGAGAGAGTGGTGTGAATGAAAGAATGAGCGTGATAGAAGAATTTGGATGGGACGTAGTGAATGAGGCCGTAATGGCAGCGAAACTGCGTAAGGCACCTGGCTTAGATGGGATAACTGCGCAGATGTTGCGAATGATTTGTTCTGCGATTCCAGGGTGTTTGCTGAGACTGTATAATGAGTGTTTGAGATCTGGATGTTTCTGGATGTTGCCCGAGTGAATGGAAGAAAGCGAATGTGGTTGTCTTACCGAAGTCCCCGGAAAAACCGCGATCGGACCCTACGTCTTATAGGCCGATCAGTTTGCTGTCCGTGCTAGGTAAGACTTTAGAGCGAATGATAGTTAAAAGGCACGAAAGGAGAATGTTTGAAAGTATGGATGAAGCGCAGCACGGTTTTCGCAGGGACCGATCGACGGAGAGTGCGTGGTTTAGAATGAGAGAGTTTGTGCAAGGAAGTGAGTGTAAGTATGTACTTGGAGAGTTTGTGGATTTCAAGGGAACGTTTGACAGTTTAGAATGGAGTAGTGTGATTGAATGTTTGAATGAAACGGGTTGCATGGAGATGCCCCTCTGGAGGAGTTACTTCCAGGGGAGGACGGCGTGTATACATGGTGTGAATGATGTCGTGTGGAGGAATGTTGAGCGTGGGTATCCGCTGAGATCCATCTGCGGTTTATTTATTTGGAATCTGCGGATGGATAAGCTCCTGTGGCGCCTACGAGAATGTGAATGTAAGTGTGTGGCCTATGCAGATGATTTGACGATGATTGTGCAGGGACAGATCCGAATGGAACTTGAGCGAATGGAAGCAGAATGGATGGCAATAGTATGTGAGAGGGGCGCGGAAGTAGGTGTGAGTGTGTCCGAAGACAAGACAGTCACGACGTTTTTGAAAGGAATTGTGTCAGAGAGTAGGCGTTCGATTGTGCGTATGAATGGGAGATCGATTAAGTATGTAGAGAAACTGAAGTACTTGGGATTTTGGATGAGTGAGAGAATGAACTTTAGAGTACATGTGGAAAGACAGAGAATAAAGATAACGAATGTTGTAGGTGCTATGAGGAGGGTGTTGAAGAGTGAATGGGGTATGAGGAGGAGAGATGCGAGAGTGATTTACAAAGGGCTGTTTGTGACGTGTTTTATGTATAGTGCGAATGTATGGTATGATGTTTTGCAATTTGGGTATGGAAGGGAATTGATGAATAGGTGTCAGCGTGTGGTGTTGCATGCTTGTTTGAATGTATATAGAACGGTCTCGACGGAAAGTATGCAAGTGCTGATGGGTGTCCTACCTTGGGACTTGGAGTGTGTGAGAAGGGATGTGCTTGGAAGACTTAAGAATGGTGAGAATTTGTGTGCGTATAATATCGTCGCTTCGAGTGATCTGGATGGGAGACCGGTGGACGAGTGTATGAAAATAGTGGAAGACAGAGTGTACGTGTGTTGGCAAAGAAGATGGGATGAAAGTGAGAAGGGTCGCGTCACGTATGAATATATCAGGAATGTAAGGTTTGCGGAGAAATGTGTGGAATTTGTGCGGAGTATGTATACGTGCTTTTTGTTGACAGGACACGGGTATGAATGCATTTTTGTATAAGCGTGGTTTGAGTGAGAGTGAACGGTGTCAATGTGGTGCTGAGCGAGAGAATTGGAAGCATGTATTAGTTGAGTGTGTAATGTATGAAGATCTGAGAAACCCGAGTGAAATTGGCGTGGTATGAAGAGAGGGGTGGATGTGAGTGGTGTGCTGGAATGCAAGGACAAGTATGAACGATTTCGTGTGTATGCGAAAGGGGTGTTTGAGAGAAAACGAGTGAGTATGCATGTTTAGTGTGAATGGATGGGTGTCCTGGGGTTGGCGTAGGGGTGGGGGGCATGGCAGGTTGAAAGACCTTTTGGTCGATTCCTGTTCGTGCCCTTTGAAGAGTGGCGTCTCCACGCACCCGAGCTGGCTGACCTGTGCCGATGGTTGTGGGGCCCTCATACATGGGAGTGGCTTCGGCCACGAAGATGTGCTCGGCCATGGAGAAGCTCACCAGTGATCGTAACTGGTACCGCGGGGATCGGGAGCGCCCCCAAGGAAGTAACCTTGGCCGCGGTCGTGGGAAGGACCATAGCGAGGGCAGTGGTTAAGCCGTATGCTAGCAATAGGGCCTGTAGATGTGTCTCGACCTTCTATAGGCCTTCGGCGGATGAGCTGCGTCCCCACAGCTCGAGCACCAGCCTGTCAGAGCTAGTAGAGTGTTTGGAAAGTGCACTAGGCTCCGCCAGAAGTCTGGGTCATGTTTCCGCAATTGCCTGGCCCACTCTAGTAGTCCTTGCTTTGGCTGCTACGCGCTGATTGGGCATATTCCAATCTCGCGCCCATGGAGGCCGTGTGGTTGGGCCGTAATGGCGGGTACTGCACGTAAAACATCGAACGACATCTGTCTCTATCTACTCCCCCCAGGGTCTGTGGAGGGCTTGGTCCCTCTGCAGTACGGGCCTAGCGAATCCGAGGTGTCTGAGCCATGCCCATACCGTAAGCCGGTGGGGTCTTGCCTTAATCGGCCAGAGCGGGATATTGAAGAAGGAAAAACTGAAGGTTGCATGTAATAGCGCTACTACACTTGCATCTAAGGCATTTGCTCAGGTTGCTGCTGCCGATCCTTGTCCNAAGCCGGTGGGGTCTTGCCTTAATCGGCCAGAGCGGGATATTGAAGAAGGAAAAACTGAAGGTTGCATGTAATAGCGCTACTACACTTGCATCTAAGGCATTTGCTCAGGTTGCTGCTGCCGATCCTTGTCCTCGGGAATTGGCAATACCTGGAACAAAAAAGGAAGGTATCGAGAAGGAAAAATATGAGTTTTTATTGATAAAACCTGTTCAGGAAGAGGACAAGAGAAGCAACGAACAAATGACAGATGTAATAAGCAAATTGAGTAGTGTAAGAAACAAATTAAAGGTCCGAAATATTAGGCAAATGAAGAAAAAAGTCCTAGTTATTGAGGTGAAAGACAACACAAATGTGGAAATCATTAAAGAAAGCAAGATGGATACAATTGCGTTGAAGATTGAGAAGCCGAAGAAACTGAATCCGTCTATCGTTATATACGATGTGTTGCAAGGACAAGTATGAACGATTTCGTGTGTATGCGAAAGGGGTGTTTGAGAGAAGACGAGTGAGTATGCATGTTTAGTGTGAATGGATGGGTGTCCTGGGGCTGGCGTAGGGGTGGGGGGCATGGCAGGTTGAAAGACCTTTTGGTCGATTCCTGTTCGTGCCCTTTGAAGAGTGGCGTCTCCACGCACCCGAGCTGGCTGACCTGTGCCGATGGTTGTGGGGCCCTCATACATGGGAGTGGCTTCGGCCACGAAGATGTGCTCGGCCATGGAGAAGCTCACCAGTGATCGTAACTGGTACCGCGGGGATCGGGAGCGCCCCCAAGGAAGTAACCTTGGCCGCGGTCGTGGGAAGGACCATAGCGAGGGCAGTGGTTAAGCCGTATGCTAGCAATAGGGCCTGTAGATGTGTCTCGACCTTCTATAGGCCTTCGGCGGATGAGCTGCGTCCCCACAGCTCGAGCACCAGCCTGTCAGAGCTAGTAGAGTGTTTGGAAAGTGCACTCGGCTCCGCCAGAAGTCTGGGTCATGTTTCCGCAATTGCCTGGCCCACTCTAGTAGTCCTTGCTTTGGCTGGGACGCGCTGATTGGGCGTACTCCAATCTCGCGCCCATGGGGGCCGTGTGGTTGGGCCGTAATGGCGGGTACTGCACGTAAAACATCGAATAACATCTGTCTCTATCTACTCCCCCAGAGTCTGTGGAGGGCTTGGTCCCTCTGCAGTACGGGCCTAGCGAACCCGAGGTGTCTGAGCTATGCCCATACCGTAAGCCGGTGGGGTCTTGCCTTAATCGGCCGGACCGCGAGGATGTAAACCTCTATAAAAAATGCCCTAGCCTCAAGCTGTGGTGCGCGGTCATGGGGTACGGCCCAGTCTTGCACTGGGACGTGGCCGGTGGGTGCACCGGTCCCTAGCGGCCTTACCCGGGATACTTGGCGCTTTCCCGGGGACATTTTAGCCTTGTTTAGGTACGAGGTAGACGGCTGTGGCTAGACTGACATCTTTTCCGACCTACTCGTGGGATTCACATGGGTTATTCACGAAAACATAAAAAACCTTTGATTATGGAGATCACGGATAGTGAGGAAGGAGGAGACAGGAGCGAAAAAGGAGCTGTGGGACAAGGAAGCAGAGACATTTCGGTCTCTTCGAGGGCAGAGGATTTTCCTTTGCTCAAATGTTACGTTTGAAGAGGAAAAGGAGGCTCGTAGAGGAAGAAAAACAAGAGGGTGCGGGTGGTAGTGGTGACGCTGATAATATGACTGGACAAAATGCCTGCATTATGGAAGAAGTAAGGAAGGAAAGAGCTCAACTGGAAGAATTTATTTTTGCGGAAGGAAATAAAATTAACAAAAATGCAATTAAGTTTATACTGGAAAAATAGTCTATCCTGGAAAGTAAATTGCAGAGCGAGATATTGGAGAAGGAAAAACTGAAGGTTGCATATATTCGCTCTACTACACTTGCATCTAAGGCATTTGCTCAGGTTGCTGCTGCCGATCCTTGTCCTCGGGAATTGGCGATACCTGGAACAAAAAAGGGAGGTATCGAGAAGGAAAAATATGAGTTTTTATTGATAAAACCTGTTCAGGAAGGGGACAAGAGAAGCAACGAACAAATGACAGATGTAATAAGCAAATTGAGTAGTGTAAGAAACAAATTAAAGGTCCGAAATATTAGGCAAATGAAGGAAAAAGTCCTAGTTATTGAGGTGAAGGACAACACAAATGTGGAAATCATTAAAGAAAGCAAGATGGATACAATTGGGTTGAAGATTGAGAAGCCGAAGAAACTGAATCCGTCTATCGTTATATACGATGTGGAAAAAGAATGCAAGATTGAAGAGATTAAGGAGGACTTTATTCGGAAGAATTTTGATCCTAAGGACCAAGAGGAAAAACTACAATTAGATAATCGTGTAGTATTCAGTCACAGTTTTAGACTAAGGACGAGAAAAAGATTAACTGGGTTGTACGGTTACCTGGAAAATGTTTTGAAAATTTAGTTGACAGAGGAAAAGTATTTATGTTGTGGAGAACATATAGAGTTAAGGATTATTTAAATGTAACAAAATGTTATAAATGTCATGGTTACAATCACATAGCAAAGGTGTGCGGTGTTACGGATCAATTATGTAGCGTTTGTGGCTCTAAAGAGCATTTAAGAAATAATTGTCTTTGTGACGCGCGTGACCCGAGTCGGTGGGTTAGGTGCGCCACCGAATGGTTACGCGGTCCTATCGTTTCGGACTTAATGCTAGAGGCGGGTAATGAAATGAAGTGGTAAACGGATATCTGGTAAAAATATAATTTATTCAAATAATACTTAAAACTACGGGTACACGTCCTGCTCTGGGGGCGCTGCTTCAGGCGCGGTTCCCGGTGTATCGTTGGCTGCTGGCCGTCGTGGACTACGAAGAGATGTACGCGTATTAGAGCTAGCTTATCGTCGCGTGATACGTATGACGTACAAGAGAAGCTTATGCTAAACATATAATATGGCGGACGCAGTCGGATAACGAGTTTCACTAGTTAACAATGCTTATTCGCTGTCTTATACTAAAGCTACGGATACTATGCTAGAGCGATGGATACGTTACTAGACTGAAACGCGGTTGTCTCGAACGAGCGGAGCAGGTCTCTCGGCCTGCCTCTTAACGGGGAGGTTCCGAGCAGACGAGCTACGACGAAGTGACGTAAGTCCGTGTGCGTCCGCGGGAGCGGTAAGTCGATGGTTCTAATTGCCAACGACTGGGTACGAGAGCTGCTGAGCGTATTACCTTTGTCTAGGCTACGTGTCTTCAACGTGATAATCGTTATGGATCGAGATCCACGGGAATCCACTCTCTCTTTTCCCGGCTCAAGGACCGATACTTAAACGCGTGCCGCGTGATCTCGCCGGCGCGAAATATCGCGCGCGCGGTCGCTGCCCAGTGGCGGCCGGTATAGTCGCGGGTAGCGCCCGCGACTGCGTATCATGCGGCGGCGAAATCGGTGGCCGTGTTCGGGGTCGGAGGACAATACGTGACGGTCCGTCACATCTTAATAAAGGAAAACCTCAGTGTATCAATTGTGTAAGATCTAAGAGCAGGGAGTTTGATCACGAGGTTCACAGTAAAAACTGTCCGGAATATAATAGACATTTAGAAATGTACAGAAATAAATTACAATGGGACTAAGAGTCGGACAGATTAATGCGCAAAGATCAGCTGCTCCAGCTGCCAATTTGGGATTGTTAATTAAGGAGTATAAGTTAGATATGCTCTGTTTATAAGAGCCGTATTGCAACAGGAATGTAGTGAGGGGCTATACGTCTCTACATTTGGTTGTTCTTCAACCTAATGTTAACAGTTATGTATGGGTCGCAGCAGTTGTAAATCAAGAGAAGGTGGAAATTTTGCAGAGTATTGGTGATGAAACTGAACACATTATGTCTTTTCATGTCATGAATAGTAATATTGAGTTTTACGTAATAAATGTTTATTGTCAGTACTCTCTATCATTGGAAGCGTTTCTTCAGAAAATAGAACAAATATTGAATACTTTAGGTAATAGCTAGATTTTAAGTAAAGTTTTTCGGTTCAGACCTACTAGGGATGGTGCCCTAACGGAATTGCCGGAGGACTGAGAATTGGGTTATAAATAATTTGTACTCACTTTTTCCCCCAAAATACCCGAACACCAAATTTATTCAAAAAGATCAAAAGCAATATACTGAGTTAAAATAAGAATAATAATCAGTATGAAATTGGGGAAGGCCGCCTCCAAGATCATGGCCGCACGTCTCCGGCCTTGTCCTCCAACTATTGCTGCGGGCTGCAATAAGCAAATTCGCAATCGAATTAGCATACGTCGACTCGTGTGTAAAAGGGCTGGTACGAATGTTCTATTCGTAGCAGCGAAGAATCAATGGTAATACACGAGCAGAGAACAGCACTGTACCTCGTGTCTTGCTCGAGTCTTTCGACCGATACCTCAAGGAAACTCGAAATGTTGTAAGCACTCCGAGTATCATCCTCGGTTGCACTTGAAGGTTGCAGAACGAAACTGTAGTGAGCCTTGCGACGAACACGTCGTACCGCGTGGCGCACCAAGTTAACTGTCAATTCCTTCTCGTGGGAACTCGGTATTACGGCGTTACAAACCGCTTGACCGACGAGCCGTGAATTACAACATTGCGTCCATACGGACGCCTGGTTGAACGACTGCCCAGAGAAAGATAGCCGGCAGGACGACACTTCGGGTAGTATTTTAAGTAGAATTCTCAGTAGTATATCGTTGTTATGTGTAGCCTGATCGACATCCGGTTGTTATCTTATAAATTCTTT
>NW_017137077.1:0-389 GCF_001652005.2 Ceratina calcarata | reverse complement strand
TTGTCATCTACAATAATTAAAAATTTCATTATCATGTCAGTACTCATCCTCGAATGCTTCCATATCAAACATAGTTCCTTACCACCGTCAACAGCAAGACCGTCAAATATATAAGTATTATTCACCACTCGATATGCTCCAGCAGCATCTCTCAGGATCAATCACGCTCCCCTATCATCACTTGTGTCAGACCAATCAGATGTTTAATCCACATCAGTAAATAAATATTTTCAACAGCTTCTGTCTCCTCTCCGTTTTCTGGAGATTCCTCTCTTTCATCTTCAATTAATTAAAGTTCATTAGCTAGTCATCTACAAGAATATATAAAATTTATTATCATATCAATGCCCATCTTTGAATGTTTCCATATCAACCATAGTTCCTTACCA
>NW_017137076.1:0-389 GCF_001652005.2 Ceratina calcarata | reverse complement strand
GTATTTATGAAAAATCATCAATATAAAGTTAGCAAATTATTATATTTTTATGTTATTTAAGAAATATTCTGAATAAAACGAGTTCCAAGGCGTTTTAAATTTAACTTTCGTCTTTCCAAACAAGTACCTGATGACTCGATAATCTTGCATGTATAAGAAGGAAAAATCGATTCCCGTAAACCCATATTTTGCATTTTTTTTGCTACGGTTATAGGTAAACCGCAGCAGAAAGTGTGTGTTTAAGGGACGTGATTATCCCAGCCCCTTAATAAATGCCAAACAATTCGCCTATCTTAAAAGTATTTTATGCAACATCAAATGACAAAAAAAAACGGTAGATATAAGTACTTATTATATTTAGAATAGTAGTGACTAATAAATGTTAGTAT
>NW_017137074.1:0-389 GCF_001652005.2 Ceratina calcarata | reverse complement strand
ACTTACACATTTATCATTCATCTTATACTAAATTTAAATTTTGTCAAAAAATATGCGAACTCATCTTCTTGTTAATCTGCTTCTATTTTACCGGAATTCTAAAAATACAGTGAAAAACACCCATGATGTGTGACAAACACATATTACGGTCTACTGAGTGACCATGCTCTGTATAGTAAGGGTTAACCAATAGATTTGTTGGTTTCGGTATTACTAATTTCGAAATGCTTTCATTTATTCATGTTTGTGATTGTCTAGGAAGAAATTAGTCCCAGTTATGATTCTATGCGTAGATTTCAATTTTTCTAATTTCAGAAGCTGAATTTCATATTCAGCGTTTTGTAAACGTGCATGATTTCAATTAATTATCAGTCAACTCGATGTTTCAT
>NW_017137073.1:0-389 GCF_001652005.2 Ceratina calcarata | reverse complement strand
TATTCTAGAAAGAGTTATAGATAAAAAATTGTTGTAGAGCTTATTTCATTGACCAGTGAATAGTTTGCATTAATTGTCAGTCGACATTGTACGCATTGCGTGTCGTTTATTTATAACTACGAATGTTGTTGATCCCGGTAGTTAATAACCGTGTAATTGGATAGCTGGTCATCTAACGTCGCTTATTTGTTGTTCGATACTTAAACGCTAACACAAGAACTGATCCACGTGCTCTGGTCAACGTCATGTCGCGAGATCGCCGCGTTTTCGACGCGGAACCTTGCTACCGTAGTTCTCTATCGTGAGAACATTCTTATTGATAGTCTATTAAAATTTAAATTACATTCTCAACAGTATCTTATTTTGTAATACAATGCAATTGTTGTGGT
>NW_017137072.1:0-389 GCF_001652005.2 Ceratina calcarata | reverse complement strand
TCAGATCTTCAATAAAACAGTTTTAAAAGCACAATACTTACTGTTAATACTAATACTATAACTATATCTATAACTATACTATAACTATACTAATACTATAAGTTATTATTTATATGATTTAACACAAAACTCTTTAAGTTACTTTAGTGATATAATATAGTACTAATAAACATTCCGTAAGTCAGTGTTTTTATTTAAATTAATATTAATACAGATACACACATTTAGTATAGTTACTTGTATGTATTTCTAGTTTCAACGTATTACTGGTTTATAGAATAATTATATACTACAATGTACTCACAAAAACGTTCGATAGTGTGGAAATATTTTGAGCGAAAGACGCCAAGATTTGCCATATGTCTCTTATGTCAAAGAGAATATAAAGA
>NW_017137071.1:0-389 GCF_001652005.2 Ceratina calcarata | reverse complement strand
GTAAAAGAGTAACGAGATAAGAATGCTACTAGATTTAAAAGACCAAAAGGGCCTAGCCGGATAAGGGGGTCAAAAGTGCTCCTGAGCCGAATGAAGCGCCGCTTGCGCCATTCGATGTTTATAAAAAAAATGATTCACTCCAATTTTTAGCCCTATATACCAACCAGGGCGGTAGTAATCGAGAAATCGAGAAAAATCAGTTTTTTTACGGTTTTCCTTATTTAACGCATTGTCAAAAATCTGAGAAAATTCTGACATTTCGTAGTGTAGCTGAACATGTCTGAGAATTTTTCCAAATTTTTCCCTTCCAAAATATATTCACAAAAAATAAAAAAGTACTAAAAATAATTTTTTCAGATAGAAATCTTGAATTCACTAGATTAATATTT
>NW_017137070.1:0-390 GCF_001652005.2 Ceratina calcarata | reverse complement strand
ACGGTTCTGGTTTTCCAGGAAACCCTGATGATTGATTTGAGAATCTTATTTCGCATCCTCCGAATTTGGGTTTTCCTAGTATTCGAGACACAGTCCCACCATACGAGTGCACCGTATGTGAGAACAGGCCTAATGCACATTTTGTAAATGGACAGCCTGATGTTTCTATTTAAAGGCAACGAACGACTAGTATGCGCTCCGAGCGCANCCGACCAATTAATGGATACACCCTGGACCTCAAGTAGACTCGTAGGTTTATTATGCTTCCTAGCAAAGACGACGGCCTCGGTCTTGCCTGCATTCAAGGATAACTTCCATCTCGAGAAGAAGCCAATAATTGCCTGGATATAATCCTGTATTCTAGCACAGGCAGCCCAAATTTTTGTGGAT
>NW_017137069.1:0-390 GCF_001652005.2 Ceratina calcarata | reverse complement strand
TTTCTGACAAAGCACATTTATTGGGATACGCGTCATTGCAAGTTCTGCTGTTTAAGGAATCAAGAGTATCGTTTAAAATTGTAAAAGATTCAGCAGTGTGCATTATTGTTGAACTTTTGATTCCTACAACCGTTTCAGCAGTCAAAAGAGCCGCTGAAACTCTGCGACTAAAAACTTGCACTGCAAGGCGACANTCCTTATGGACTTGTAAATGTGGGGTATGTCGAAAATTGCGTAAATCTTTCGATTTCCATGCATGAAATACGGATTTCCGCCAGAAAGTTTCATCTTAATGGTCATCTGATTATTTGTGCCTTGATCACAGATCCTTGATTACAGCGCGTAAGTTCAATCCTGCGTGTAAGACTGATCTTATTACTTCGTCTAATA
>NW_017137068.1:0-389 GCF_001652005.2 Ceratina calcarata | reverse complement strand
TTGCTGTATGTGAGTAGTAAATGTTAATCTATCGTCTATATATATACCTAGGTATTTAATATAATCTGAGAAGACTATCTTAACGTTATCGATAATAATGTGGTTATTTACGGGATTGGTTTTTTCTTTTTTAGGAGCAAAGCAGATAATTGCGGTCTTATGTGTTGCTACTTGTAGACCAATAGACCGAATCTTGTTTATCACCATTTGGGTAGCTAGTGAAGCTTTCATACATCCATATATGTTCGAGTGTGTAATAAGAAGGAGGGTATCGTCTGCGTATC
The DNA here is from genome assembly GCF_001652005.2 of Ceratina calcarata. NCBI lineage: Eukaryota > Metazoa > Arthropoda > Insecta > Hymenoptera > Apidae > Ceratina > Ceratina calcarata. Next base: position 105 of record NW_017137068.1, on the reverse strand, counting down.
CTGTTATATCCACATGTAGTGGGAGTTTTAATTGTAGTATACTGTCAAAGCCTATGTTCCACAGTGTTGCAGCGAGAACTGAGCCTTGTGGGACACCGGAACTGA
>NW_017137067.1:6146-7047 GCF_001652005.2 Ceratina calcarata | reverse complement strand
TTTTGTAACAGTTTCTCTGGCTCCTGTTGAGTAGTCATCATTCGATGAATTTCAATGACTTGAACACGGTATTGCATGTACTTCCCTCGTCTATAGTATTGCAATATTCGAGAATTCCCATTTTTTTATTGTAAACTATAAAGAGCGAAACGATATTTATTTTGCAATGTTCGCCTCAGTAGGACTATTGCAATATTAATAGATTAATATATAACACATACATTCTGCAGTAGAAGCGTCAACTAGGAAAATTATTGCTAATATGAAAATATTTGCTAATCAACTCAGTGTGTACATATGATAACTTGTAAATTCAATGTGCTGACGATCAAACAAATATAAAGCTCGACTAGTACATACATACATACATACATACATACATTCGTATTACTTGAATCAATAAAATAATACACGTGATAAAATTCAAGTTTCTATTATGATACATAAATATAACATGATTAATTAATTCAAAATAAATTTCCAATCTGCAGAGATCCATTCCGAACTTTAGTCACAAGTTTGCCATAATTTCTTATGACGAACTTTTCGAAAGCATCTTCTTCATACAATTCGAGAATTCTACGCGAGCACCACATATCAATTTCTCTTTCGACATACTATAAGCCCGAACTCAATCCCTTTGCCTTTAATACATCTGACTTCGGGCATATTTACTGTGAGAATAACTTTCTGATGCGACTGTATGGTTACGCCAGCAGTTAAAAAAGTTTCTCTTCTACGAATAAATCTGGAAAGTTTGCGTCATAGCTCTGAAGAATATTTTCTCTCCCGTTTGAACTCCTTTTGTGGGAATTTAAGACGGTGAATGAAGCATTTAAAAAAACTTATTTGTTCCCCAAAACATGACTCAATCAATGCATTTCATTCGTGTTAATAAAAA
>NW_017137067.1:3102-4913 GCF_001652005.2 Ceratina calcarata | reverse complement strand
AAGGTTCATAACTATCTTTTAATCTTTGAAAATTATAATAGGTTCGCTAAGTTGTTCACATGTTTCTTTGATTATTGTTGCTTATTCTTCAGTTCCTAAATACGAAAATTAATTGGAATAATATAAAATATGTACGGCTATCATTATAAATAAAATGTGTTATAATAGGTCAATTTGCGTGGATCAAGTCGCGATTCCTGAATACGTTCCAAGTGAATGCAGCTATGAAACTTTCCCGATTCGCGGTTCTAGAATTTTGAAATTCATTGCGCACGCTGCACACATCACTAAACTTTCAACTTCACGAATTTCATTGCAAACTAATATTTCCCCGGGCGAAAATCATGGTACAACTAGACTACTGCCGAACAGTTCGTTTCGCTTAAAACAGTAGGTTGGAATTATGCAATAAGCATATATGAATTTTCGATTTTCCGTAAGACGACTTTGATGGTAAATTGAGCGCGCCGCGCTGACTAGAACTCTATCGCCATTATGCTCACGTACAATGCATAAGGAAAGTAGTTAAGCGCACATGAAATTGGTTTTGACATAGATATTAAATGGAGTTTTGCAATATTTTTGCAAAAATCAGTAGAAATAAATATGTTCAACATATTTACCAATTTTATTATACATATGTAATTGTGAGTTTTAATATAAAGAAAATTGAACTTTTGAACTTTTTTCATGCATTTTAAAAATACTTCTCGTATCGGAAATTCATGATATCAATTATATGCCCAGACGATCGAATTATTTAATTCTCGTATCGGAAGTTAATGATATCAATTATGTGCCCAGACGGTCGAATTATTTAATTATTGTTTTTCTCGTTTTCACCGCATTGCGATGATAGTGATTATTATCACGCAGTACTTCAACAGAGCCACTAACGAAGATATAAGCCATTGCTTCGTTACAGGACCACGTTCGCCATTAACAGCATCCATAACCTTCGGGAATTCCATCGAGATTGCCCCCCGATACTTCGCATACATAGTTAATTGCGCTAAAAACGTCGTTCCATGAAAATTTGCAATTTTTATAACCTGACATCCGTCGTTTCCATTAAAAGCATCTGAATCATTTGTTGTAACAATCCATGGCATGTGATAGAATATTCCTCAACAGAAAATCAATTGCAAGGAAACAATCATGTAGGACACAAATTTTTAGAGCCATTTTCATTTCCATTAAATTTTGTACTATACTTATGAAGATTCATAAAATTAGACGAATTCTTTTTAGAATCTTTACATGCTTTTTGTTGTGTGTATACATGGTGTTCCAGACAAAATGTTACAGCCAAAAAGGGGTGATTCTGGAAATGTTCTTGAACAACAATTTCCTCTGGCAAAATGCGAAGATGGTTTTTGAATTATCAACGAGAAACAGTGACCAATGAGAGCACAGGTAGGGCTCGCGCTCAGCCACGGATAGGTTGGCTCCGATTGTGACGCTCGGACTCTTGCGACTTTACATTTTTTCTGAAACACCCTGTATATTGAATCTATGAGAGAACACGTATCGTGAGTTGAAATTTCTCTTAATTTAGAACTTTATCAGATGAAATTCCTTTATTTATTTTCACCACTTTTCAAGAGGAACTTTAAAGTTGACAGAATTTTTGACGGCCCGCGATTTTGCTGCGGCGATGAATTGAGACGAGAAGTGGCTTCGCCGAGATCTTTTCGCTCGGGGCGTTAATTAAATTAGATTAACTGTGAATCAGTTTCTGTCGGCTCCGACGTTCGTTTCGCGTGTTCAAGGATTATATAGTATACGCGTGAGAAGTGTATTATGTATAC
>NW_017137067.1:0-1723 GCF_001652005.2 Ceratina calcarata | reverse complement strand
TCAAAAATATGAATTTGCAATAAAAGTCTGCACTCATGATTCATGTTAATTTACTTATAATGAGGTAAAAAACGAATTATAGAAATTTTATTTCACTGTTTTTTTATACAGTTCCACTTCTTTAATTTCACGTTGAAAGCTTTTCAACATTCGTGATTAATAAATCGTTACATAGTTATTAGTGATGCATCACGCCTTAATGCGGGCTGATTACGAACTGTTACATTATTGGCACGAGAACTGCGTGGTATTATTCATTTAATAAATAAACGATGCTTTCATCTTGCTGACTGATGTTGATAAAAAAGTAATGAGTTCGAAATATTAACGTGGCAGTAAGTATCTAGGGCGCAGCGGATTATAATCTATCCATGCTTTTGAAATTCGCTAACGAGCTGACGTTTTGTTCGTTCATCCTTCAAAAGTTTGACGCCAAGCTACTTTAAGCGGGTTTATTAATATTACTACTGAGTGAAGGGGCTTTCGAGCTTTATAATTCCACGAAAACGACGTGTCCAATATATGAGTTCCTTCTCTAAATATAATAAATTGCTCATTCCTTTTTTTCAGTGTAAATTGGAATAGTAGAATCTCGTTCCCTGTATCGAAATCGCCGAGCGATGTCACGTCCTTTCATTCAGACTGGACCCTTTTTTAAAAAATCTATTTGACACGAATAAAAAATTCAATAACGAACATAAACTGCAACCCGCATTCCATGCAAAAATATTGATAAAGTTCTTAATTGAACAGGAATTTGAGATTACCATCGAATACCTTGAATTGTCACTGCCACTGCCGCTGCTGACTAGTAAATCCATGAAAAAAAAAAAAATCCTCTCCTACATTCCATACCTGGCGGGCATGAAAATTTTACATCGAACCGATCGTGCCTTTGAACGCGGGTACGTGCACTGCTTCGTTTTGCATTTTGTATTGCATTCTTCGCGGCACGAACTTCGCTCTGTCATGTCCATTATTATCCGGCGCAGTTTCGACGTCGACGTGAAAAGAGACGGTTACGAAACGGAAGAAGACAGAGCGTAACAGATATAGATATAGACGGCGTGTCCCTTGTAATAACTATAAAACCATGTAGATTTATATGGGAATGGAAACCTCTTAAATCAATTACAATATTCGCCAGTGTTTAATTCTGGCGAATATCGAGGCACTGATTCATTTATTATCGATTAGTTACACAATTGGGAAAATCAGAAAATATTGATCTTGAACATCAAAACATGAAAAATTAGAAATAACTTTTTTTGACGCTGCGCCTATTCTGTACAATGATATATGTATAATATTCAGGAATTTTATTTATAAGATTAATTTTAAAAATTATATTTTATGGTTTCATTAGATGATCAATTAAAATTTATTTATTTTATTTAACGATTTGATTGTTATATTTAAAATTTTGTTATGTAACATAGTTCTATAATTTGTTGCAGTACCTTATTTAATTATGTCTACGCTATATAACAAACCGTGTTAAGAATCTCCACTTGCTAAAAACTCTCTTATTTTCGTATTGCATCTCGAAATGGTTTATCTTTCCTACTTATTATTTTATGACCAATCTTCTTTATTAAGTATTCAATATCGGGAATTTTAATACGTGCAAAGTTAGAAACTTCCATCACCTTGTTATACGCTTGATAATCAGCGTTACTAAATTTTCAAGCTAATAATTATAGCCGTGGCCAAAAGTTTCCTT
>NW_017137066.1:2770-3051 GCF_001652005.2 Ceratina calcarata | reverse complement strand
TTATAATTCTTTTTTCTTGTGTATGTAAAAAATCTTTCGTACGATTTTGGAAATGAATATTGTTTTACAGGAAGTAAACCGATAGGAAGCGTTGAAGATGAGAGATCAGCATCATTGATTCGGTTTTTGTTCTCGTGAATCGGTAATAATACTGTTAATCCCTTCGTTATGCATTATTAAATTCAAAGAACTTTTTTACAATCACAAACAGTTTTTTACAAACAGTGTTTTTACATCAAGTTTGCTTGTTTAAGTCAAATTTGATATTCTTTGATTAATGT
>NW_017137066.1:0-791 GCF_001652005.2 Ceratina calcarata | reverse complement strand
TTAGATTAGCTATTTTTAAGACGATTCTAATTCTGTTTCAATTTCAGATATTCCTGATTGAAATGTACGATTGGAATTATTCGAAGACAGTTCGATGCTGTCTCAAATCCTGATAGATATAATGTAAATAGGGGATATTTGATGTCACGCACTGTTCTCTCATTTGTGTCATGGAGAATTAATTTTTCTGAGGTACCAGAAACTTCTTAAACATTTTTAGATAAACTAAGGCGAAGGTATAATGGTAATTGTCTGTGTTTTTAGCTTGGATATGGTAACTATGAATTCTGAACAGTCGGCATGCCGCCGAAAGCCAGGTGAGAACAGCGACGTTGGTGGGACGGCCAGGAACAGGGATAATCAATTAAATCAATGTAACAATCAAAATGGTGAAGCAGTCGACAAATCTCCGAGCAGCCCCACATATCATATCACTGCCTCATGTGCCGAAGACACACCCAATTATCTCGTCTATCAAAAAGTAATTAACGTTCACTTTCTATCAAATATCGTATCCACTATTAAGTATATAAAAAATTGCATCGATCATGGTATTAATTATTGTACCAAATATTGTATCAATGTATGAAGCATTGTGTCAATTACTATATCAATTATTGCATTGATCAATGTTTAAAACATAAATTATGAACGGGTTTGTAGTAAATCGTGTTTCAATCTACAATATTTGATTGACGCTGAATTCATAAGCCTATTTTGTTTTATACTATTTTCTTTGAATTTTAGATGGAAGCTATCGTAGAAAAGATGTCTGATGAAGTTACAGGAGT
>NW_017137065.1:192272-200025 GCF_001652005.2 Ceratina calcarata | reverse complement strand
GACTGTCAAGGTAGGCAGCCAAGGGATCGGGTCATCGAACAGAGGGGAGAAAGATGGAGGAGGTTGGCAGGCATCCACGGGTAGTATATCACATGGCAAGGATAAGTTTTTGATCGGCCTATACGAATGACTCCCCGCTGGTTGACCTCATCACGCCACGCTATGGGGGTCTTTATAAACCACCATCGACTGCGCGTGTCCTAATCACCTTTTGTCTTAAGCCTGCCAAACTATCCTTACGACGCGACGTCAGATGGGCTTATGCCGGAGAATCATGTCCATTAATCGTCAATCCATCTCTGGTTTAATTGTCACTAACATTCTTCTAATATACCGTTCTTTAAAATTAGACTGCAGATTTTTATGCAAAATAATGTAGTCTAATTTAAAAAAGTTTAATAATGAGATGAAAAAAAATTCTAAGTATAATTTTGAGTATATTAGCCTGGTGCACCGGCGTGCACATTGTGTTCCTCAACATCCAGCAGAATAAACAGTCCATTTACTGGTGCTGGTCTTCGGAAACCGGCGATGGCGCCCGGTGCCTCTCCAGTCACCACACCTATTCTGTGCTTGCATTCGCGGAGAGAATAATTCATCCAAGAATTCTCGTCTTCGCTTATCCATCGATGACGAAGATCTGCGAGTGCACCGGTGGTCCACCGTCCGGATACGTGGCCACAGCGTTCACCTCTGGAGATCATTTAATCTCCGTTGGATCGCATCCACACTTTTTAATAAATGTTTGGAACTGGAGGAACGGGGAGAGGGTTGCTACTGTTAATACCACCATACGGGACGACGTCGGACAGGTCCTGAGAGTTACATTAGTTGGGCCTACTATTGTTGCACAAATGGGTAAAACTTGTGGCCAGTTATTCACGTGGCAGATGGACATATATGGAAAGAGTGCAGTTTTAAAAGGTAATTTGAACATTCTTTAAAATTTCATTTTTAGACGAACTCTGTTTTAATCTTTGATTGCATTGTACAACATGTAAGTGAATTATTTTATTTAATTTGAGAATTTTTTTTTATGTATTTGAAATTAGATTATGAAATAAGACTGCCAAAGAAGACGCCAATCCTCTGGGCAGAATGGTGTCCAGTGTCCAAAGAGCCGCTGCTAGCTCTTACAGACATCGACAGTCACATTTACCTGAGCAATTACGATGGTAGTGACGTCCATCGAATCGTATTATCTCAACGATGTGGTATCTGCGTCGAATTAGAATTACCCATCATCGCCTGGTTCAGAGGTGGTCTTATTTTAAAAACAAATTTCTGTCAGATTCGATATTACACGAGATATCCGCGAACGACTTCATGGAAGAAAGAATGGTAATTTAGTACAAGTTTTTATAACAGAATAAACTNAATTAATTCCATTGTAGGATCTCCTTACTTGACTCGCCAGCTGCGAGTGCAGAGGGTGCAAGATTTCAGACACATGATACTGGAAGACGCATTGGTAACGGGGCATCAACTGAGACTGGCTAAATTATTTGTCGACCGAACTTGGATCAGTTCCGTCGGTCTTGACGGTTGCGTGGTCATCCGAGATAAATCCGTGCGACGAGTGCACGCGCACATTATGACGCACCATAGGGCGGACATGGGCGCCGTGAAAGCGATCGCGAGCAAGCACGGTGATCTGATCGTGTCCCTGGGATTCGATGGATCGCTGATCGCAAGCAGGTCCGACGATCGTGAGAAAAAGGTGAGATAGGGAAAAACAAATACAAGGAACAATTTACGCATTGACCATAATGAATGTTGAAACGGATATAATGCAAACATAAATAATGAATAAGTATAAACGATTATGTTCTTAAATTATAATTAACCTTCCCCCATCTACCTTTCTTTCTTCAGCACAGGAGCACCCAGAATCACCAAAGTCAAACCCCCATCGCGTTTACAAAGTGGATCACGATCTTTACGAGAAATTCCATAAGAAAATCACGTCCGATTACTCCAGCTTGGAACCCCCGATACAGGAACTCCTGACACGGGCAAAGTCCGAATTTCCACGTCCAGAGGACGGTGATATGACTTGGTCCGAGTGGAGGGACGCGATGCAGTTGAAAGACGAGGAGACGAGATATAAAGAAGCTAGGACAGATATCTTGACGGACTTCGAGGTTCTGAAGAGCAAAGTGAAGAAGTTGTTGGACGCGAACGAGGTCAGCCCGGAAATAGAGAGGCTGCCCGTGTCTGCATTTGATTTGGATACGAAGGGGCGCGATCAGAAAATAAAAGTGGATCGCGATGTCTGCGAGAACCTTCGGGTAGAGTTAGAGCACAACATCTTTGAGATGAAGAGGGTGACCAAGTGGATTCGTGAGACTTTTTGGGACCCACAGACCGTCATCGGTAAATCCATTGTCTCTATCTTTGGCGAAAACCAAGTGACCAACTACCCTGAAGTCGCTGAGAAGCCGCACGCAAAGGATCACCTAAAGTGGGCTAACTTTTGTAAGAAGACCGCATACAGTTTCTTGCAGAATGACAGATTCGACCCCTGGAAGATTTATACTGAAGAAGAACTGCAAATGGAGTTGAGTAAGAAAATGAAGTTGTATCGCGAGGATGAAAGAAGGATCGATTTACTACTCGACGAAGACGAGGAGGAAGAAGGAGAGGTCACTGTGGAGGATCTGGAACAGCAAAGAGCATTGGAAGGTACGTTGGAATTTTTCAATAAATCTGTATGAAGGATTTCACCGCTGAAGGAACGCTTATATTGATGTTCATTTTAATGTTATTCTCCATTTTGGAATTTATTGAAAAGGTACGACCACGCATCACTATATCGAGCCGGCGCATTGTTACCCTCAAGTGGGTTACTACGGGTTCAACCAAGTGATGATAAACAATCGCCTGCTGATGCACGACTCCGACAAGCTTCGAGCTTACTTCAACCACATGTTTGATGACGTTTACTCGATGAAGGAGAGAGAAATGAACGTGATGCGCAAGAGGATCCAAAGGATACGTTACATAGATTCGGAATTGAGGACAATGTTCAACCGACACGTGCCCCACATCCCTCCTGATCCCACATGGCACTGGCAGGTCAATAAATATGATTAAATTGCAAATTTTTGTTCAAAATAACATTTCTATCATGTCAGTTTAAAAATGAACTCTAGAAATAGACTTTCTTCTTCAATCATCGTATGTATGTACACCTATTTCGCTGTTAACTTTTCATATCTTTTGTACATTATAATATATGAGACATTCATTATAATTCGAAACATGTATAAAATCCCATTTAAAAAAATGTTGATGACCTTCATATCTCTTCTATGCATCCACCTACAAAATAGCTTACGACGCCAGTATGCGCCTTTTTTGAAATCATTCAACATTATATACATATAAACATTCTTTACTACGTATAATAACAACGATGGAAGTCAAGATAGTAATATCGGGTGAACCACCCTGTATGTTGTAGATGACATTAGAAAATTGCGATAGACTTTAAAGTACATTAGTTTGATAATCAGTCGTCGATAGGCGCAGGAGATTGGGATTGATTTTCCTTTGCGTAGGAGAAGCCTGAGAGCATTATCAAGGTGCAAGATCACGAGGTGAAGGCGAAACCGTACATCTCGCCGTCGCAGCAGGAACTGTTGGACAAGCAGGCGGCCGAGGAGGAGCGTATCAGACTGTTGTTGCTGGCTGACGACTTTCGCGAGCGAGCACTGATGGCGATGATGGACGGCGTGCTAGAGGTCCGATGGGAGGACACCATCAAGATAGACTTGCCCAAGCCGGCGTGCATGCTCGAGAAGAAACCGGAAGACTATACGCCGGAGGACATCGCCCTGATCAAACAGTACGAGAAGGACGTGCAGTTCCTGATGGAAGAACGGGAACGCTATAACAGGATGCTCGAGGCCGAGTACTCGAAGGTCATGGGATATTTGAAAGAGGGGATTGATAAATTCAATGGAAAAGTGGACGAAATATTTCGAGTAAGTTTTTTTTCTCGAAGGCAATTTTTTATACTCGTAGTTAAAAACGAAATTCGACAAATTCGCAGTTGAAGCTTAATATCGAATCAGCCATCAATCAACTGTACCTGCGGTACGTCCGCGGTTGGCTGCTGATCCGTCAAAGGATAAAATCCATAGAAGAAGAAGACGAGCTAAAGAAACGAATCTCGGAGAAGGAAAAGTACGAGGAAGTGCTAAACGCTCATCTTCAAACGTTCCGCAACGCGTACCAAGACCAGTCCGCAAAATACATGGCCCTAGTAAACAGGGAAAAAGCTTTCGCCAAGAGGTTTAGAACCGAATTCGCGTCGTTGAACAAACTGCACACGGAACTCCTCGAGCGTCAGTATGTCCGTCGACCGAAGACCAGCTTAAAGAATCTCGAGGCCTCCGACTTCTCCGATTTGGCGAACCACGTACTCAGCCGTTCCCAGGTAATCTACTTACCGGCGGAGTGCAAAGACTTCGTAAGAATTTTGAACAACCTGGACGTCAGGCCGACTACACTCCCAGCGACCATAGAAACGCAGCACTGGGACATGCTGGTTCGAATTCGACGTTACAAGATCGATTTGGAGTTGAAAATCCGTGCAAAACAGGCGGAGGTTGAGGATTTAGAAGGTATAGCTATGGGCTACGAGCAGATGATAGAGAAGAACAAGAATGACGTGGAAGAGATGAAGAAGGCCTTGATAGATTTGAGGAAACGGCGTGCGATCGAAGAGTTGGATGTCGAAATACAATTAGTGTTGAAGATGGGACAAACAGAGGTCGAGCTAGAAGGAAATGTGACCGATGCACAAAATGCGATTCTCGTTTCCAAGAAGGAGATCGAGGTCGTTAATGAATTTATCAGAGAAGCTGGCAATGGTAAACTTCATGCCTTGTCCCGTTTGCTCAGTTTCAAGAGAGGTATTGTTTAAAGTTATATCTATATTACTAAAGGGACTAGACGTGACTTTTCTAACATTTGTCAGTAAATTTTGACGTTTTTTGCTCTTTTATTGAATACCAGGTAAAAATACTGTAAAATAGTCCTCTGCTCCTTATTTTACTCAGAATAATCTGTCTTCGGTATAAAATTGATTAAAATCCTAATCATACTAGTTATTGATTTAATTCGTAGGTACTCTGCTGAAAGAATGGAATCATGAGTGCAAGAAAAAACGATTGGAGGACTTAGAAGAGGACCTCCGATTCTTGGAATCTGTAACTGTCACCAAGGAGATGCAGCGTTACTTGAAACGCAAGGCGAAGGGTTGGCCGGACGACAAGACGCCGCAGCACCTGAACGACGACATCGAAGCGATAAAGCGCCGGTTCCAGGACATGGTCGACGACAACCAGGCCCGGTTGCGGTCGATGAAGAAGGAGATCGCTCAGGTCAGGTGCAACAACGAGCAGCTTGATCGCCAGATTCTCGAGATGAACGTCGCCCGGTGCGATATGGAGCAGTGCCGCGATCTTATCGCCGAGGAGAGGCAGCGGGATCACGGGGAGAGGAAGCTGCACATGGTGATGTTTCGGGCACAGCTGATCAAGAAGCTGCAGGATACCTACGGCGAACTGATCGAGCTGCAGACCGAGCACGAGCTGCTCAGGCTCAAGCGGTATCCGACTTTCCATTTCAAGATGATAGACAACACCAAGGACGAGAAGAAAGACGATGTTCGAAAGTGTCCTTGTTAATTCGAAATAAAAATCATCATTTGTCTTCTGGTTCTATCAGTTATATCTTATGTTCGATGTAATAGTCGTATGTTCGTCTTTGGCAACGTTAATTAGAATTGACAACAGAGAAATAAAGAGAGACGAATGACGTTTGCAGAATATCTTTTCGATCATGCTACTTTAGTTCTTATATTTATTATAGATCAATACAATTATTATTATAGATATCCTTATTTTACTCAGAATAATCTGTCTTCGGTATAAAATTGATTAAAATCCTAATCATACTAGTTATTGATTTAATTCGTAGGTACTCTGCTGAAAGAATGGAATCATGAGTGCAAGAAAAAACGATTGGAGGACTTAGAAGAGGACCTCCGATTCTTGGAATCTGTAACTGTCACCAAGGAGATGCAGCGTTACTTGAAACGCAAGGCGAAGGGTTGGCCGGACGACAAGACGCCGCAGCACCTGAACGACGACATCGAAGCGATAAAGCGCCGGTTCCAGGACATGGTCGACGACAACCAGGCCCGGTTGCGGTCGATGAAGAAGGAGATCGCTCAGGTCAGGTGCAACAACGAGCAGCTTGATCGCCAGATTCTCGAGATGAACGTCGCCCGGTGCGATATGGAGCAGTGCCGCGATCTTATCGCCGAGGAGAGGCAGCGGGATCACGGGGAGAGGAAGCTGCACATGGTGATGTTTCGGGCACAGCTGATCAAGAAGCTGCAGGATACCTACGGCGAACTGATCGAGCTGCAGACCGAGCACGAGCTGCTCAGGCTCAAGCGGTATCCGACTTTCCATTTCAAGATGATAGACAACACCAAGGACGAGAAGAAAGACGATGTTCGAAAGTGTCCTTGTTAATTCGAAATAAAAATCATCATTTGTCTTCTGGTTCTATCAGTTATATCTTATGTTCGATGTAATAGTCGTATGTTCGTCTTTGGCAACGTTAATTAGAATTGACAACAGAGAAATAAAGAGAGACGAATGACGTTTGCAGAATATCTTTTCGATCATGCTACTTTAGTTCTTATATTTATTATAGATCAATACAATTATTATTATAGATACATCAATTTCATAAGTAATTAAAAAATATATTTGTATCTGAGATTATAATAATAACAATTGTTACGATATGTTTAATAAAGTTTTCTAATATTTACATACGAGACTGTGTTTCAATGATCAAACATATAAAAGATCTACTTTAATGATAAGTCACTACAAGATGGACCGATGATTTCCCGTGTTCTATCTGTCCGCGTTGGAACCCCCTGAAGGGAGAGACCACCTCCTAAACGCGACCAAGAGTTACGGGCAGCGCGGCGCGGCGCAGGTCCGAAAGGATTTAATCAGGCCCGCTTTGCCTGGTCTCACAAAGGACAAGCGGCAATTTGCAGCGGCACATAAATCATCCGGCGAGTGAACCCGCGATGCATAATAGTCGCCAGCACCGATCCGTGCTCTTTTTCACCATAAATAACTGTACTAATAGTAGTACCGCGAGAATGAATGATCCGGGATCGCGGCGATCACCGTTCGCTCGCGTACGAATCAATTTCGTTCTGACACGTTCTCGACTCTACGGACCCGTTTCGACGGTAAAAAATAAAAAGCAAAAAGAGGAATTTTTTTTTTTTCAAACTCATCGCGCGACGATTAAACGCCGGATTCCTCCGCGTTCTCCTTTCTCTCGACGAGAAAGGCATTCCGAGTTGTCGATCGAGTCACCGAGTAGTTGATTCGATTCATTTTTTATAACTGCGGGAACACCGATGGGTTTACAATGAAACGGTAAACTTTTTGATGGATGGACTTTGACCCTCTTTGTGCCGATGGGCTCCTCGTCAAGGATGTTTGCCCGTGGTTAGGGTGAAAAAGAATGTCGCTTGGGTATTTAATAAGATACTGTGACAAGATTTTTTTAATTATCTGAACAAAAATTAATTTTCAGTGAAACGAACGGTACTTGATTATTATACTCCCTCTTGTTTATAAGATTATCGATTATCTTATACTTTGCTCTAACTTAATTGCTAAATTCGAAATTAACAATT
>NW_017137065.1:185188-190195 GCF_001652005.2 Ceratina calcarata | reverse complement strand
TATCGTGTTGGCTGCATAAAATGCGATTTAAACTAAAAGAAGCAACAAATTTGTAGTAGTAGTCAGCTACTACGTAAGAAAAAATATATTATAAAGAATGTGTACATGACGAACCCTTGATGTAAATATTTTCACCGTAACGATTGAATGATTTTTATTAATGAATGCATGAGGGGACTAGGTTTTCGGGGACGTTCTTTGTCCCCAAATACTGTGCCGGTCGAAAGGTTCTCTTTTTGTTGCCGCGGTAGCCGTGACGAGGCCACGGAATCCTGGGTATCTGTGACCTTATCGATTAATCATCGTTCTCGTCACTGACATCGACATAATACTGTCATCGTTACATAAAAATACCATTCTGCCGTTTGGAAAGCGCCACTTGCAACGATCTTTCATTTCTTGAACTGTATTCTCTGAATAATTAAACTTTCGCATGAATATAGAACGTTATTTAAAACATCCATACTCATTGCAAGGACAATTATTAAATTTACAGTTAACATGATTCTCTTATTTTTTCACAGTCATCAAACTTGAGAAGACATTTAAAAATTTTAGTAATCAACCCTAACTCTCATCCCTGTTTTCAAGTTCTCCAGTTCGGTCGGCCCGTTTCCGTACAAGGCGAGGCGATCGCGCGAGACAGGCCGAGGTTGGCGTAATAAAAATTTCACACGATCGTCGAGCAGCATCGAGAGCGAGCGGAGAAAAACGACGATCCCCGGACGACGACGCGGAGGGAAACGGAGTTCCAGGCTCCTGGCAGCGAGCCCCGAGTTTACGACTCGCGAAGGGCGAAAGGGACGACAACGAAACTCGTTATTATCCGACCGTACTTCTTCGTGCACCGTCCGCGAAGAACACGCCTGGGTTGGACGTCGATGGCGACTGCACCTCCACTTTCAGACCATAAACAGACAAAGGACCGTTCTTCTTTCTCTTCTTCTTCTTCTTCTTCTTTACCCAGTATACTGCAATCTGCAGTGAACTCTTATTTTCGTGACGGGCTTTGTTTCCGAAAGAATATCGATGCAACTTTCGATTTTGCAGACGATTTTCGTACCCTAAATCATCGTATATGTAGTTTTGCATTGTATGTACTGACAGATGTCACGAGTAGACCGTTGTTGACAGTAATTCATACTATTTATCATCAACGTCTGGTTTTTGTACATTATCAAGACTAATTTTTTGCATCCAGAGAAAGATTCTTTTGTTAAAGAAATTGTATACAAATTGTTAAAACTACTCTTAATTATGATTATATCACTCACTACAGTCACAAGTTACCAAATATCATAACTCTTGCATCAGGTGCTTATTTTTAGACGTACTTATACAATAACGCGTGCACTACGTTACATAGAAACAGAAATTCCTGATTCAAATCGCACCGAGAGGAACAAGTAGCGATATTTTTTTAAACGCATCGTCCACCCGCGTAACGCGATATTCGAACCCGAGAGAGAGAGCGCGGGGTGTATTTTTTCCGTGGTGGTCGGTTAAGAGGATGGGGTAGAAGGCGCATTACCAGATTGGCTCGCGCCGCTCGCCATTCACCCAGTCTTTTACATTCATGAAGCTTTTATTCGCTTGATTTGACTATACGCTTCGTATTCACGGCTCTCGATTTGATTTGCATTGATTGGAGTGCCAGAGCTTTCCCGATAACCGACCCGGACATGCGTACGTGCATGTATATGTCTGCATCCACGTGTATCTAGGTATGTACGTCGCGGCTGTAATACGGCGCGTGTATGTGCCACTAGTTCTTTTTCCGAGCTAATTTATACCGGAAATCGACGCTTCAAGTTTGTATATACATTGAAACTAAAAGCTTCCGCTCAGAAAAAATAACTTGTGTCAATTGACATGTCCATGAATAACATTTAAATAGGACAACGTAATATGGGAAAGGTGTTATTTAATAAAAATTACTGGTTTCCTTCTGAATTGGAACGACTGTCATTTCATCTGTCCATGCTTTACCTTTTAGTTTTTCAATTACCATGTATCCATGAAAACGTGGGAAAGGTATGAAAAGTGGGCCGACTGAAAGACACCTGGCTACAGACAGGTTTTCCGCAACGGGAATCGCTCATGGCACCGGCTAATAGGTAAGGTGGGACCGAGAGGATTGGTAAGGGGCAGGATTCTGGGTTAATTAAAAATCCACTCACAGAGTACGTATATTACGGTTGGCACTGGTGGACACGAAGAACGCGACGCCCATTCGGGTCTCGAAGGGTCGCCGATTTGACGCTTCGTCATTCGTCAAGCGCATCCGAAACCCTATCATTAAAACCAGATTAGTGTCGTGATTGTAATAGAGCAACCTCCCATTCGTGTCGCTTCGCCTCCCGACCGTTCAAACTGGTAAATTGCGCGCCCATTTTCTGTCCATGACATTTTTCAGATTCTTTCTATACCGTATACTCTTTTTACATTGAACTGGATAACGGACTTTCAAATTGTTGTAGAATGTTTAAACTAATGTACGTATTAATGTACATATTAAATTATAATATAAAGTAATCAATGTAACTACATGATGCATACGCAATGCACATACTTTTCCTTCATAGTTTCTTCGACGGAGAATAAACTGCATTAAATTTGATTTTTGCATAGCCTAATTCTCGTGGTCGCATATTTGTGTCCTTATTCGAGACAAATCAAGCATATGTGTACTCTGTTTGAAATAGCCATTTCAGGACTGGATGCAACGTCGCGGCTATTCAATCCAATCCGGCGAAAAGCAACGAGGGTGACGGCCGTGCAACAGCGTGCCGTGGCGTTTCCATCCATCCGGTATCGCGCATTGTAACCCGCGCATACGTAAGTGCCTCTTTCCGAGTAGGCACGCAAGAAGACGTCCAGCTTACCGAGGATTTACGTCACGTTTGGGCACCGTCCACCGTGCGAAGCGCCCCGATAATGCAACCGGTAAAACACCCCTTATACGCTCTGCTCATCGTTGTACATTCAACCAGAGATGAGATTCTACTTGCTTTGTATTCCTATTATACATATTCATTGTAGAAGCTCGAAGTAGTAGAAATAATTTTTATAATCTATATCTATATCTTTGATTCGTTAAAGGTATTATTTATTAGAGACTTTTTCAATTTGTCTACAAGATTAATCGAAAATACGTATATTAATAAGAAATAAATAAATAAAATAAATAGGTATCGCATATTAATAAAACCCACGTTTAACTTATTAAAGAGACATTTTTATTGAAGACATTTTTATTCTTATACAAAGAACATTTCAAGTATTTAATTCGACTTTTCCTGCACCGTCCCAAATGTCTCAAACGTTTTGCTCTCCTCTTGCATTAATTCATGCAAGCCCGTCTCTTCATAGACAGGCTTCTCGCTCGTTTGTCTCGTCTCAACTTGTTCGTAATACTCTGTAGAAAAATATAAACGAACTAATAGTGGAGAGAAAATCAGAAAAATTGTTTAAGCTCATATCATTTTCCGGGCGATATTTTAATGTGTCTTTGGGGGGTTTCTTAAACTCCGTCTTTTCAACATTGTAATGTCTTAACAGGAGCTGAGACACATCTAAAAGATTTATCATGGTTATAAATAATAAGAATATATAATAAGGTTAAGAATGGTATGATTTGTTTACTGTGAGCTTGGGAACGAGGCGTGATCACACGCTTCATATGAAGCATCGAATAAGATAATTGTATCCACGCGCGTAACAGATTATTTACACTAGAATTTTTAATATTGACTGCAGGAAAGTAAATTACAGACTGAAACCAAGAACATTGATTTAATATGGTATCGAATCTCTAATGTTTTCATTCACGATCTAATTACCAATGAAATCCGTCATATCGAACTATACATATTGTACATTATACATAACATATATTAACATTACATAACATATAACATAAAAAATGTTAAAAATGAATCAGACAAATGTCAGAGAAGTCACATGACTACTCTAGCCCCTTAACATTAAATTCGACTAAAAATGAATTTGTTCTACTGGTAACTAGTTCCGATTTCTTATGGATCTTTCTACAAACAATTTCTTCATCGATTTCAGTAACCCAAGCAAAGGTAACGCAATCGTTTCTTTGATCGCGACTCACCAGGATGCAGCAAGCAATATCTCACGACCGGCGTTCGACGTCAGCGTCGCGAACTCGCGTCGAGGAACTCGTGTACGCGTAGTCTACACGTAGAAAATACGATTACGAGCTCGAGCGCGGAGAGTACCTCCGGTCCGCCATAAACAGCGTAACGAGTCAGGTGGACGGTCACGATCGGCTCGGACTCACGGCTCCGGGATCTAGCAGTCCGCTTCCACCCCGGCGCGGCGGCGTGGCGCGAATCCTTTTCCACGCGCGAAATCTCGGCCGCCATTAATTCACCGACGGCCGACAGGTCGCTCGAGTAGAACGGCCCATTACAGATATTACCCGGCCCCTGGCCAGCGAATAATTATTATTGTTGTTTGCTTTTGCACGGTCGAGTCGCGCGCCCTCTCCCACCCCCGCGCGCGCGCGCTACCCCCGTGGCGAACGGGGTCGAGGCGCCCGGGTCGACCGAGCAATTTCGCGCCGATATTTATTACCGATGTTCCGATACCGACTTACTCCGCGCCTTTCCCTCGCTCGACGTCGTCCGACATCGAGATCGAACCGTCCGCGTCGGCGACGACGACTCCTCGGGCTAGGGGTTGCTACGCGGACCGCACGTGGGGTCAGAGACTAGAGGTGCTAGCAATAAATATGTCGGGCTACCCGACAACCGAACGATCGATGCGTCTCGTATGCTACAGCTAGAACTCTACATGCTATAGCTTTTATTTCAGAAATTACATACCAACAGGTCATTTTATAGTGACTCGTGATTCGATTACACATACGAACTTGGACAGTGATTCTAATCATCGTTTTGTATGTTTGAATTGTGGATTTTAAATAAAACACTGTAAATGCTAAAGGATAGGTATTCTAATATAGTATGCATC
>NW_017137065.1:167888-182648 GCF_001652005.2 Ceratina calcarata | reverse complement strand
TTATAATTAAGAATTAAAATTCAATCGTTAATTAAAATATCTTCCAATTAAGCTAATTGAATAAATATAATTCATAGTTAATTAAATATGGATATATAACCAAACGCTAATTGCCAATTGGTGTTTTGAATTAAAGATTTAATCAATCACCTGCAAGCCTGCATTCTTATTCACAGTAACTTGGAATAAATTGAATCATTAAAATTATCTTATCTTAAATTATTTACTTGCGTAATTAGAATTGAAATTGGTTACTTATATCTTAAAGCCAAACACATACATTCATATTCAATACATTGTATACATTGTATACCGTATTTGTCTATTTTTATGGCATTACCAATATCAATAGAAACAGTTTGTTCATTCTACTACTAATAATAATAAGACGAGAAAGAAAAATTTCACACTGTCTGTCAAAACAGTACTTGGATCATAGTCCCGCGATATTGTTAACTATTATAGATACTTGGTGTTTGGTAGCGAAAGATTCGAGATTTCGCCCGGGAACGTTGATCGTCGAAAGACGAGCGAGTTTACAGGGAATTGATGTAGCGTTACCAACACCGCGACAGCAGTAATGGATGTAGTGTTGCTGGTGCCGGCCGATAAGCCGCCCCGAGAAATGGATGCACTTTTCACACGTGTACCTTTCGCTCACCGTCGAAACCCACATCGCGTTACGTTTCCTTGTAATCGCAGTCACTTTTCTTGTGACACTTGTTCTGTCTGCATGCATACACTATCTGAGACAGTCCATGTACTTCTACAGGATGTCCCAGAACTAGTGTTAGACATTCAAATGGGGAGGAACTGAGGTGACTTTAAACAACTTTTTCCTTTGCAAAAAAGATGTCTGAGACGTGAATATCGAGTTATTAACAAAAATCCCTGATAGATTGTTATGGTCTTCATTAGGAATACATGGCAACGAAATTAAGGATATCAGACAACACAAAGAAGCTTTTATATTTAAAAAGTAGAGATATGGTAAGTAATAATAATTAGAGTAAAATAAGTAGAGATATGATAGAGAGAAATATAAAAGTAGAGATATGATTTCCTTACTTATAATTAATAGAAGTACAGGAATGGTGAGTAGAAACAGTAACACCGAGTTTTGACTGAATAGAAATACGAACATCAGAGATGCATATTTCAAGCCTTTAATTTACAAGAAAAATTGATCGTACATCTCTTTTTTACCTGATTCATCTGAATGAATATTAAATTCTACAAGTGAAAGTACTGTTCATTATAAGTTTTGACTTATACATTATTTTTCACGTTCAGCTGACAACGAAATCATGTTTAGCAGAGTAAAAATTAGGATCAATTCACTCAGTTATTGCAGCACTACGACTACGAACGTAGTGCTAAAGATTGTATCACGTTGCTTACAAAGTACAGGACGATGACGACGAACAGGCAGCTGTCTCTCGCCTACCGGAATAAACCACCGATCTTGAAGTCGGCTGAGAGCACGGTCCGCTTCTTCGTCGGCAGGGGCACCGCCATTATGTAGTAGTAAATATCGTAACGACCGCTCGCCGTCCCGCACGACCGAACACGACGCTAACACGCGGCCGCTAACCACGAGTAATTATGTAATTGGCAAAGAATTACTTACCGACTCGATGGACCCGTGGCCCCGTCATTCAGTGACATTCCACCCTTTTTACGACGCTCTGAGTACCGGGTCCTTGTCTTTGACCTTCCTCTCGCTCTCCTCCCCGTCGCACCTTTCCACCATAAACTGAAGATACGACGATACACGACGCGACGCACCTCTATTCGTCGATCCTGCTCCACTCCGTCTCTCTCGCGTGATATCCCGATGTTCGGCATCGGCGGCAGCTGTTCGGCCCCCGTAAGGTTCCAGCTAACTCGTTCCCTCGGTTTTATACCAGCACTTTTCTAATTTCGAGCCGACCCGTGAAAGACGCAAAGGGGAGGCATCCTTTTTACTGCCGAACAGGAGATGCAATTGCGCCCGTCCTTCGGCCGATCGTTCCCGCGCGATCAGGAGCGCCGCCCTTCCGGAATATGTACCACTGCGCACTATTTTTTAATTCAGACTCAGGTGAAATTAGGTGTTTTCATAAGACAGCCAGTGGTAATATGTACGGTTTAACAATAGAAGTAACGATCATACGAGCCGACAAAGAGTTTAATTGCATACGAGAAAATCGGATGGATGAAGAAAGAGAAAAAAAGAGCGACAGGTCGTGCTCACGGCATGGCAGGACGTAATCATAAGCCGGTAGCCAAAGAGAAACGGAACGGTGCGGCGCGCGCGTACTCTCGGTTAGTACGTAGCTACTCGCGTGGCGTGCACAAAGCTGCACGATCGTGGCCATCGATAACGTGCACGTTATCCGCAACAGCAACAAATTGGGCCCCCATAATCGCGCTAATGCATCAACCGCGGCGGGCACGGGTGTGACGGTAAAATTGCAGCGGAGAGTCCTCTCGCGAAAAGGGTCGATGTTATCGCGCGGCGCTTAAGTACGCGAGAACCATTGTACTACTCGGCTAATCGGACACAGACGGTGGCGCAAAGTGCCCAGGAATTTTTGCACGGAAGCTGTAATCAACGCGCAATACGGTTCCACTGTTGAATAAATGCCTAGCCTCCTATGCTCTATTATTCTATACCGCTCTCCGATCGCTTTGAACGCTTCTTTACGTCCCTTCGGTTACGGGATAAAAACCTTAAACCCCCTGCTCGCGTCCCTTTACAGGAGGTCGTTATTATTGTTTCTTTGCGTTAGGGAAGAAATGGGGGTGATAGTACGCTTCCATCTATCTTGCTTTAAATGTAGCTAGCAAATTAGAATCCAGCGATAAAAATAATATTTCAAACGTAATCTAAGAATGGCAATTATACCTCAATTTAATATTTTATATAAGACTTATTAAGAAGATTTATCGTATGAAATAATAAGCAGTTTTAAATTAACTGGATAAATATATATTTTCTCTCGTCGTTTTTAAGCATTTTTGATTCAATAAAATAATGTGGAGAATTTTAAGAGAAGTTATATCATAGAATAATCGATCCTGTCTCTTATTAAGTAATTTTCGGTCAACAAGAAAGGACTCGGATCCTTCATGGTTCAAAATCAAATTACGGTAATTTCGATTCCGGTGATGCACAGCGATTGTTTGTTGATGATTCCTAGCAGGTGCACCTCTGCCTCAGAGAAGGGTTCGGTCAAATAATACAGTTGCTCGACCGTATCTTTTTCTTCAATTACGCAAATGATACGCAACCTTGTATGTTCCTTCTTATCGATTCTAATTCTGCGGATACAGCACAGACGCTTTCATTAGTCGATTCACAGCATTGATTGTTATATTAATTAAAATCATTTAGTGCTATCTTTATACTTGTACTATTCAACAGATTTTTTCCCGTGGGAAGATAAATGAGAAGTATACTTTATAACTTTTGTAACTTTGATAATGTTAATGTAAAAAATCTCACACTTGGTAACTGAAACGTGCCTGAATCGCCCCCTTTTCGCTTGTATCACCAGTTAAACAACACCCTGTATATCTCATGTAATTCATCACATAACCGCATTATATTATTCATATTTCTATTGGAAGCCAAAAGGTAATGCGCTGAGTTCTCACGGTTGACCAATGATAAAAAGTATAATACAAAAGATCACCGAAAGTGTCAACAATAATGTCTGCGGTCTCAGTTATCGAGTCAGTGTCCGGTGAACGAACTCGACTAAAAAAAAAATCGCGTGTCTTGCC
Source organism: Ceratina calcarata (assembly GCF_001652005.2). Taxonomy (NCBI): domain Eukaryota; kingdom Metazoa; phylum Arthropoda; class Insecta; order Hymenoptera; family Apidae; genus Ceratina; species Ceratina calcarata. Next base: position 178,877 of record NW_017137065.1, on the reverse strand, counting down.
GTGGAGAAGGAAAATCTCGTCGACAAGCGCATCAGTCGAGCTATTACCACTTGCGTTTCTAATTAAAAAAGAAGTAAGAAATTATTTTAATAACTGCCTTGAAAGACTTTCAATGCACAACATAGGATTGACAGAACAGTGTTCTATTCGAAGGTATAAAGCTTGAACTAAACGTTCGTTGCGCGTAATTGTTGATATACCAGATGGTGCACGCATCGCGTGCAGTGTCATTCCAGATGACGTGTCAAGCTGCACCGGAAGAGTTTTGTGGTTGACAGTGTTCAGCGTGATTTCTTGAGATCTCGCTCGAATCCCCACCGCCTTTATTCTGTTAAGTTTCTGCGTTACATGCAACGCCTGGATATTATTCGAGTTCGCGTGAAATAGATGAAATTAAATTATTCGTTACCGGAATTATTAGATAATGAAAATGAACGGTATCGATTATCACGTAATACTGTTAATTATAAAATGCGCAGTGTACAATTGATTACCACCATACAATTTCATAAACCGAGATTGGATAACCCTCTTGCCAACCAGTTTTAATTTAAACATCTACTTAACTCGATAAACTTGCCCCTTGAAGCCAATTATTACTCGTCACGCTTCATCTCGTTGAAACAAATACCTCTATTCCATCGGCGGCGGCGACGGCGGCGGTGCGGCTATCCTTCACCATCCACGATGCGGCTCGGCGCGTGTATCCCCGATCGTTAAAATCAAGCCCGTGCCTCGAATTTTAATAAGGAAGCGGGCGCGAGTGGCCCGTCAACGAATAAATTGATTTACAAGTCGGAGTTCTCGCGTCGGCGCGGCGCTGGGCGTCCGTTTCAATCTTCGAACCCCGGCACCCGGTGGACTTACGCCTCGTCGTTCCTCGGTAAACACCGTACGACCGCCTTTTAATTTGCCAGCGCGAAATTCCGGCCATCCGGCCGGATATTTCATCCGCGGGCGTAATTCCCAAGCCCACGGGCGCCCGATGATTGCCGCGAACCAACATTGATCGCGAATCAATTTCGAATTTACAGCCACGATTTATGTTCGTCGGATTAGCGTACAGTTACGCGCAAAAATATCATGAAGTCAATTTTAGTGATAAGTGAATTTCATTCCTTTAGCACATATTATGACATTTGTTAAATACAAAACATCGTGCATTTTACTTCATAATTGCAAACGTCCATGTACTTTACAATGTGACTGACCATTAACGACACGTACATGACACATGTCAATTGTATTCTCGCGATATAGGGTAGGAAGTCTGTTTCCATTAACGGCTGTTAGACTCGTTCCGGACAATAAAGATACGCCGTTTGCGGAGACCGTCTGTCATCTGCGATTTCAAGGTTACTCTTTTTAAGGAACGACACCTTATATCCTGACAAACGACGCGTGACTTTCTTCATTTTGTACCGTCCTCCCATGGAACTCGCGGTTTAAAGAAACAAGAACCGTGAGAATATGAAAATTTCTTTCCAGGAAGCAGGGGAATTTGAGTGAACGGAAGAAGAAATTAATTTCATTCAAAAGGGATATTTCACTCAGAACCAAATTCTATTCTTCTCTTATCAGATTGTTTTTAATGATTTACATGTAAAGAACAGCATGTTGTTAAGTCAAAAGCTTTAAACCTTAGTGTAACGATTCCTTAAATACTCAAGGACCTCTTCTCTAAATTATAGTTCGAAGCTACTCAATATCTGAAGGCCATTTCTTTTGCTACGTAATATTCAGATTCGAAAGTTATTAAGATAATAGGTTATTAAGGTCATTTTTTCCTCGTACGACATCGCGATCTAAAGGTTAGACGAATAATAATAGATGAGAATTTGTTGCTCAACTCGCTCTGGCAACTCTATAATTTTGTCTCGTTAAAAATCAGAAGAAACGTCGACCGGGTATTATTCAATGTCAGCTATCCTTTAAACAGAGATCACCCTACTAGTTTCTGCCATTTTTTGTGGGATACCGCAAGATCTACTTTATGTACTTTCAAAGTAATTTTGTCTTAGACAAATTATACCTCTCATGTTCAAGTATGTAGTCATTTTTTAATAGAGAGTCACCTATTAATTATTAACCCAGTGTTCAGTGCTAGACAATATCCAATTATTCCATTAAGTATTTTATATAAATAGATCTTGCTCTCATGATGTAAAACGCAAAGATGAAAAAACAGAGCATTCTAGAATTCTGCAGCTGCGTCCTAATTTGTCTCTGCGTCTCTAAACGCTGACTAGAGAATGCCTGCGTGCTCCACGTTGGTAGAAAATTGATCCCAGTCGGTCGTGAGTCGATTAGACGGTTCGCGGAGATCGATAGATCCCCGATAAGGCGTGGCGCGGGGTCGTTGGTAGATCCTCTGCGAGGTGTGCACACCGAGCTCTGGCCCGGATGGGGACGCGACATGTGCACGACGCCGAAATTACCGTGGCGATTTTTATCTCGGCCCGGAGATACTAGAGGCCGATATTCACGGTTCGACATGGAAGCTTGCCTGCGGCGTCTGATTAAACGACCGGCCGGCCACGCGCTTCTAACGTGTATTTAGACCGACCCAGGTACCTGCTAGCACCGCGCCGATTAGCTACGGTGTGCCACGCCGCCTGTGTTGTACATACATATATCGTGTCTTCGATTGGGGTACAGTCGATTTTCTGCTGGACGGGGACGGGGATGGAGCTGGCTCAATTGCCGGATTTATGGTTACGAGGACTTGGGTTCTTATGCAGTATTTTTGTTCAGTAATGCAATAATCTAATGATTCTCACTAAAAATTCACAAAAATTAATGGAGTTTTGTAGTTGCACGTATTTTATTAAAACGTTTAAATATCGACAAATATTTTGTCATTAAAATTGTACAAAATTGTGATATTGGTATTAAAAGAGCACAAGCTTGAAAATAAAGTTGAAAAAAACTGGATCAGCCCTTCGCAGGTGGTCTGAATTTCTTTTTCAAGTACGGTATAATCATTCATGTACGCGTCATAATTGAACAACTGCTCGATCGTTACCATTCAGAATACTTTTGCGAAAGAGTCTGCTCGGTCGATCGACTGCAGGAAGTAATTACCTCGTTCGCCTCTCATTAATGACGGGAATTGCTCCCTCGTCTAATTACAATGCGAATTCTCGTCTATCTGTCCACCGGATAGATAACGATCGCTTGTTCGCAGCTGCGTTGACAACGTATGCACCGGACGACCAACACCAACAAGACATCCGAACCAGTTAGACTAATAAAAAGTGACAAGATCCGATGGACACCGTTGCGTGAAACTCGTTACGACTTTGTCGTTATCGTGGATCGATGATGGGGTTATAATTGAAGGGTAATTTTCACGAAAGTGCTCGTCTCGAAACCAGCCAATTTGTTATACCCCTGAACGAGGTAGCGCCGTTTCCTTCGGGCGAAATTCGATAAACGGTCCCTTAAACGCCGATTCGCACACTTGTCATTGCTACATTTTCACGATTTGCCCTTTTTCTTTACTCCATTGACGACATGTACGATGTATAATTGTCGCATGTCAATTTCTTAAATTACTTTTTAAACAGGCTGTAATATTCTCCAGAGCAATTACTCTGTTCAATTATCGAAAGTTTCGTAATAACAATATTCTCAAACAACTGCAATTTAAGTCTTTTTAAAGCAAAAAGTTGTTACTACAGGCGAGTTACAAATTTTATAATTGTAAAACCATACACTCTGAGGAAGAATGTAACTTTTATCTGAAGAATGAAGGATATCTGAAAAGTTTTTAATCAATACCTGCCTACTTTTTAAAAATTGAAATCAAATAAGGAAGGCATAGTATTGAAAAATGTTCTAACTCATACTTGCAAATACTTCAAAAATCCAAATACATAGATTAGTGTGGAATCGTTCTAATAATTGTCATAGTGTCGTTTCGAATGATAAATATACAAGCGATGAATCTCTTAAAAGGTTGCAGCTTTCCGTACCTGCTCGTTGCACTATACTGTTTCATTCTTGTTCGCCGCTTCGTGCTACGAGGATTGGTAGGCGTGCGCGTGCACGCCCGCGAAGATCCCTGATATACGAGCCTGCGAGGTGCTGTGCTGTACGATGCACTGTTGCGTTCCTCCTTCCTCGAGATTTCTTTCGCAGAAAACGAGGTCGAGCGTTCGAGGTCGTAGGCGGAGTTCGCGGTTTTTCGTTTTTCATTTCTCGCGTCGAACGCGTTAAACACGGGAACGTCTTTCCTAGTGAACCACAAACAAACTATCCTCTAATGCTCGAATTCAGGAAGTGTACTGACGTTGACTGTCATTTATATTTGCGTTAATTTCATATTCTTCGAAAGTATTTTATTTTTAATTTGTCGAAATATTTTCTATTTTTAAATAATATGGAATAACTTGGTACTTATACATATAAGTATTTAACTTATGTTAGATATTATATTCTCGAACTTGAGTATAAACTTATAAATGCATCTCAAAGTCCGAAACTTTTCTGCCTGCCATTAATTCTGAACTTTATTTTGCTCGCGGTAAGGAAACCGAGGAACGTTTACGCTCGACAAATAGATTGCATCCCATTAAACGGTTACATATTTCAATCGGTGCAACGTGTCGGCTTCAAAAGACCCGTATTTATTTATCCACGTCCATTAAAGCTCGGAAACGGGTGTCCAGGGTAGAAAGCGTACAACGCAGAACTCAGTCACGATTGATTTCGGTAGGTATTTATTTTCATAATGATGAGTGTTCTTTATAATCGATCTATAATATCATACATCATAGCATTTCGTTTATACATAATTACAATTGTAAATTCTGGTTCGGCCACTTACGATGCGTAAATTAATTAGCGAGATGTGTCGTGCGTCGCGTTCGTCGCTGCCATTTTCTCCGTTTCTTTAGTCTTACTTTTCTACGCTGTCGATTGTTCGCCGAGAAACACGAAAAATCGTCGAGGGCATGAATGCCCGTACAAAAGAGAACTTGTTGTTTCCGGCCCGCTGAAAACATTTCGATCCACGTCGTCGATCCACGCATACACCGCGCGGGTCACATACGTGCGTCGATCCACGCGCACACCGACTACGAAAACAAGGTATACAATGTATGTACAACCGAAGAAGAAAAGAAACAAACGGTCAGGTTGGTCGTCGTTCGAACGCCTTCGTTTTTTTAATGAGCTCGTCTCGCGTCGTTCCACGATCGATCGACGATCGGCGACGATCGTACGACGCGACGCGACGATTTCGAGAACAAAGTCTTCGCGGCAGTGCCCGCTACTGGCCGCTCGGTACACCGTGCTTTCTCGTTTAGGATCCCTAGGAAACAATAAATAAAATCTATCTATTCTCATTTTATCTAGCGCGAGACGACGTCCGTCAGCTTTGATTCGATGGTCGCTTCTGACCTCTCCGTTCGAGCAAACCTCCTATTTTAACGCATTTGCAATCGATGATTTAGAGTACGCCAGAGACCTATTCGTTACAATTTTATTGGAATAAAAAGTTGTGCGTTTCTGTGAAAGTCGGAGTACGTTGATTCCTTAATGCGAATCAATGAAAGAGAACTGAGTCGTATTTGCCAACAAGCATCAAAGATCTTTCACTTCACATTTCCAATAGCTAAGATAGTTTAGTGGAAGTTAATTATTTTCAATTATGGCGTATCCCTATTCGTTAGGATTCATCTCGAACCCAACTCTATTTCGCTTTAACTGCTTCGCGTGTCGTTCTCAGTCATCGTTTCGATTTCCCGGCCCGGATCGGTTCCTCGTTATAAAATTACCGTCATAATATCCACTCGGTCAGCAAGATTCTCGCCTGTCGCCACTCGTTCGCGCACGAGCTTAATCGATTAGAGCTTAATTGATTAATTACGCGATACATCGAAAAAAGGTACTATGTTTTTTATCATATATATATACAGCGGTAGTAATTGATTACTGATTAAATAAGTGGCATATTTATACTAAACGTTACGTTTATCACAACGATGATAAAATCAGCCGGATAGACCGAAACGAGACCGCGTTCGATCATGCCGGTCGTCGCTCTACTTCTCCTGTCCGCCCTGAACTTCCTCTCTCTCTCTCTCTCTCTCTCTCTAACCCTCGTCTACCGCCCCTTTAATTATCGGAGAAAAGAAACGAGCAGCAGAATTAACCCGGTTCGCCAGGATGGCGGCGAATTCTACCTCGATCGACCAGCTTTTTCCCTTTTCTTCTCGGTGCTCCGTGACACGCAGACTGGAACGAGAACCTATCAGAAATATACTCAAATCCGTCACTGGAAACACTTGTCCCATCACTCCACGAGTTCTGTTAATATAAAGCTAAATCCAATACAAATTTAATTATGTTCATGCACACTGATGATTACGTTTCAAACAGTAGATGGAAAGATTTATGTTTAAGAATACGTTCATAAAACGTTGATGAATTAAAACAATAAGTATTTTTCTATCATCGATAATGATGTCGAAGTATAAATGATATGTTTAATATCCAAGTGACACGTTATCTCCAGCAACGCATTTTACCCTTGCGAATGGACGAGTTGGACGAAATTTCGATTCCAGCGGCGTGGCCGAGGGCTTCCGAATTGACTAGATAGGAGCACCATACGTTTTCACAAGAACAAAACTGCGCGAACCGGGATCGGAACGCGTCTCATCGTCAGTATCAATGTCACTTTAGCCGGCAAGAACGTGGTCGATTCGAATCACCCCGGCTCCATTAAGTACTTTTCGAGTTCAGCAACCAGCATTGAACTGCACCGAAACCAACTTCGCAGACCGCACTTTGATGGAAGAAATTTCCGGTTTCCGGAAGCGTCTCGTCCCCCGATATTGCACGTTAGCTTAGGATTCTTCAGCCGTGTCGAGCGTTTCGCTGACCACTTCCAGTCGAGATCATGGGTGATCGAAGTTTTGGCATCACAGTAAAGTCACGGTCGTGAAAAGAGATCGGTCACGAGCCGCTGCTCGACAACACCGGTAAGTCGCGGTGGGCCTGCGGGTCCTTCGAATGAGCGTCCCTGACCGCCCTCGAGCCGAATACTCGGTCGCAACCGGGAACGGTGCATCTGGCTTCTTCCTTTCTATCCTCGGAACCCGGTGATGACATCGGCGAGCCCGATCCGGGAGGATGTCTGTTGTTCCCCGGCTCCTGAGACATCCTTGTCAAATTGTTCAGGTGCTGATGGGTCAACCCATTCAGACCGGCCAGATGAGAGGCGAACGAGGACAGACCGGAGAAGCTGGCGGTGCCCAAATGAGGAGGCAGTAAAAGAGGATGCGGTGGTGGTATCCTTGCTGCCAGATCGACGGCAGAAGGCAGCCCAGGAGTCAACGGGTAACCACCAAGAGTGCCCATGCCCGCGTCCGCGTATAATCTCGCCAGGAACTCGTTGTGCAACAACGGATTCATCTGAGAGTCCTCTACTCTGGGCGACAAGCTAGGCGGCAAACTGGATGATAATGGTGGACTCGACGAGGTGGACAGAAGTTTTCGGTGAAGGTTCAGATTAGCCGAGTGCCTGTCGCGAGATCTCTTCGATGGGAACGCCGCGTTGCACCCGTCGACGCTGCATCGATGCATCAACTTCAGATGGACGTTTTGATAGTGAGTCTTGACGCCGAAGTGGTTCTGAAACACCTTGCCGCAGGCAGTGCAGCGTCGGGGATTCTCTCGATCCAGAGGCACCTCCTGGGTGCTGACGAAGCCGCCGTTCTCGTAGCGGGCGTAGGTGATCAGGCTATTGTCCGTATCCATGGCCGCTGTTGAGGGTGAGGCACTGGATGAACGAGAGCCACGTGAGGAGTTGTCCATGGTGATCTCCTGGTGCGTCGTGAGGCTGACGGGGCTGGTAGAGCCGCGGCCAGACCTCCAACCCGGCCCCCGCGTCTCGGTGTACCGCTGCATCGCGCGACCCTGCGACAAGGACTCGAGTTGACGCAAAGTGTTGGTCGAGGAGTCGTGGGAGAGGTCGTCGGCTGTCGTCGGACGGCTGTCGACCGAGCTCGGGGCACGGGGGGGATCATCGGGACGCTCACCTTCCTCATTGCGCAGCGCCGCCGCATTCATCTCCTCCTCCTCCTCATCATCATCCTCGACCTTCACCAGTGGCTCTTCCTCTTCCTCATCGTCCTCCTCCTCCTCCTCCTCCTCCATCTCCTGCTGGTTCTCTTCCTCTTTTAGCTTCTCCTCCGACTCGACTTTTGTCGCGATGCCCGCGTTCATCTCGTCTTTCGTCGTTTCCTCACTCTCACTGTTCCGTCGATCACGATCGCCCGAATCCGAGAAGCTGGGATCCTTTTTGAGAACAGGCTCCATGGAAACAGCACTATGTTCCGTGGGACGAGATTCCGACGCATCGTGGGACGTCTTTGGTTCCGGAGTGATCTGTCTCCTCGGAGATTTCACGCTACTCGCTCTCGAGCTCAGATCTCGCGGCTCGTCTTGAGGTAGGTCATCCGCGTTCTCTTGCGACGAAGTCGTGTCGCGTCTACCGGAATTCACTAGCGCTGCAGTGTCTCTATTGCAAGCTTCCGGGGAGCGAGAAGCGTTCGACTCTTGGTCGTTGAAGCTGAGGTTCTTCGATGAGTTCGGCGAGGTTTTCCGCTCCTCTGCCTCTAGTCTGGACATGGACATGTCCTCGGGCTGACTCTGGAAATCATGCATCGACGCGAGCCCCGCGCTGTCGGACAAACGTCTTTGCACTCTCTCCTCGTCGTTAGACGAGTCTCCGTCAGTGGACGAGGAGTGTATTTCGGGGAGAACCGCGCACCGAGTGGGATGCTGAGACTTTCGCTTCCGGACGCCCCTGCTGTGCATCGACGTCGTGTTCATCGAGTGCTGATTCAACGAGTAGCTTTGTTGATCAACCGTACTCATCGAGTCATTGTCCTCCATACTGTCCGCGTTGCTAACAAGGTCTTCGTCCGCCGGATCCCCGAAGTACAATTTCGGTCTCTTGGCCAAGCTGAAATCGGCTGGCTGTTCGTCGTCCTCCTCTCCAGAACGCAGAGGCAATCTTGTGGGTGGATTGCTATCGTCCTCTGCCACGACCACGATACCTGCTTTCTCGTCGTCGTCCTCATCCTCTCCCTCAACGGCGGCAGTGGAAGCTTGAGTAGATGGTGATACTGTGTCTACTACGGAATTCACGGAGTACGATCCCCTAGCTATGGTGTCTCTGTTGGGCGCGTCGGTTTTCATCGGCATACTCGCGGTAGTTAACGCCGTAGTCGTCGAAATGCTCGCGTTCGCGTTCATTCTTTGCTGAAGGGCTTCGTCGTAGCACGATCTACCTTGGCCCTGAAGATCCAGATGTTTGAAGTCCAGGCCGCAGAGGGAAGCCGGCGATCGTAGGTCGGGAGGCGGGGTCAGCATCGGGAACGAGCCGAAGGGAAGGTGATTTAGGCCGCTGGCAGGAACGGGTAGACCAACCTGGGGTGGTAGAACTAGCGCGTGTGCCATGGACGATCGGCCATCGTGCGGCGAGATCTTTCTACGCAGGTGCGGAGAATGTAACTTGGGATTAGGATTAGCACTGTGTCGGTTACGCGACCGTCTCGAACTGAACATCATGATGCAACCCTTGACGGTGCACTGATGCATCTCGCGCAGATGCACCGCGCTGAAGTGTATTTTCAACGCGCCCTTGTCGCAGAACGTTTTTAAGCAGACGTTGCACTGCACCCTCTTCTTTCCGGTAGTCGGATTGATGAAAGGTGTACCGAGATTTGGAGGAATATTGCCGGACGAGCCCCACTGGCTGCCAGGCCGTTTCCCAGGTGAGTGCGGCTTCCTTCCTGGAATTCCTGGCGGCCTGCCTAAGGGGGCAGCTTGGAGAGGTAACGGGTGATGATGTCGCTGCTCACTAATATGTTTCGATACGGAGTCGCGCCTGCTGAGGTTCAAAGCACTGTCTAAGTTCTCCTCGTCCTCCTCATCCTCCTCCGAACCGAACTCGCTGCTCTTCTCACCACCGCTATGAACGTCCGATGGCGCTGTCATGCCGGTTACTGATCCTGTGGATTTACCCAACGGCGGCGGCGGGAAATGCGTGGGAAAACTCGGCGGCAGAGCTCCGGAGGAAACCGCCACCGATAGCGGGTGTCCGAAGTTGAGCGACGAGGAAGACACCGGCGCCACGGGAGGAATGTGAGGCCTTGAAAGTTGGTTACTGCTCGAATGGTGAGGTGGGCTGTGCGGGCTCTGCGGGTTTCTCATCGCTTTTCTGTTTTGTAAGAGCTGTTCGGTCGGTGTCGGAGGTGGTATCGGCGGGAACGCGGGCAATCCGAGCGTTCCCAATTTTCGAAAGTCGAACGGCTGCATGCTCTGTAATCTGTTCAACGGCGACACCGTCAAGTGTGAATCCAGGCTTCTGGGCGGCGAGTTGCCGCTACTCGTCACCCCTGAATTCCCGCTAGACGCGGTCGAGTAGTGTTTCTGTGCCGTAGGAGACATCGAGGGGTGCGAGACCGAGTGTGGCGGTGGCGGTGGTGGCAGAGGTGGCGGCAGCCTCGAGCCTGGTGGCGGAAGGCCGCAGTGAAGGAGGTGTAACGGTGGCGGTAAGTGTGCTAGTGGCATCGTCGGCGGCGAAGGTCGTCTGCTTGGTGACATAGCATCCGTACCCGGCGTCCCGGCGGCCAGCAGCAACTGCTGCACGAACGGACGCGTCTCGGCGAACCTGAGGAACTGCTGCAGTACCAGCGGCTCCTCCTCAGGAGAGCAGATGCTCCATCGGTCCAGCACCGGGCCGTTCTGCGAATCCTGTGAGCAAAAATCAAATCCTTCATAATTTTCTTCAACTCTTCAGGTTCACATCATTCTTTTCTAATTTTAGCTCATTTGTCGTTAGTAAAAAGTTCAAGACTGTATTTAATTGCTTAAGAGTTGTCACCAAAAATGTACAGTAAAGCACAGATATTTTAAAATATTGTAAGATATTTTATTCCAACATGTAACAATTTAGAAAAACTCATT